>NC_060278.1:22282255-22560778 GCF_021613505.1 Equus quagga
TGTGTGTGTGTGTGTGTGTGTGTGTGTGTGTGTGTGTGTGTGTGTGTTGCGTGTCTGTGTCTGATTGAAGAATTAGGTTATCTTCTCTCTGAAACTCTCTCCTCTTTCTCTTTTCAGACCAGATAACAGAGTCACACTGTGGTGGCTCTTCATTGTTTCCTCGTTTGCTTAGTAAAGTAGGTAATATGAAAAAGGGTCACATCCTTCTAGTCCAAAGGATTGGTAACCCTCACTCCATTTAGCCTCTTGCCTCTTAGCCAACAAATGAGAATACTGAATCACTTTTGATTAAGAAATCCTGAAATTAGATTCTAATTAGGGTAATAAAAATTAACCACTCTGACCAACCTGAGCCTTCAGCCAAGCCTTGATCTGATTATTAAGTTTTAAGGAAATGTGCAATTTGTATTTCTTGTTTAATGACTTGCTTTCAGGTCTTTAAAATTACATTTGTAGCCAAATTGAAATGAATAAGTAAACATGGCCAAAAATCTCCCCAAAATGAAAAAGAAAAATACCACATAATTTTCATAAGACTTCTTGAAAAAGTCCAATTCTTACAGTGCCTGCTCATAATTTTGAATTTGCTCTCTGAAAGTCAATCCTTCCAAGAAAAATAAATATTTACTTATTATTCTCTGTTATTTACTGAGTACTTTGTAGGTACATAAAAATTGTACAAAAGATAAAGAGACCATAGTGTCCTAACCTAATATTAAATTATACCTGTATACATACACTTTATCGAAAGTTGTTAGACAAAATTATATCCCTTCCTGGTTTATATACTCTTCTGGTTTTCTGAATCTTTTAAGTGAATTAAAGGGATAATGTTTTTTAAATACTCTATTGAAAAGTGGAGACTGTACATATTATGTACTTTTTAGAAAATATATCCATTCCTGTATTCTTTTATTCATTCAACAACTATTTGTTGATCAAGTACTGTGTGCCTGTACTGGAAATAATACACCGGAAAAGAGAGAATGTCGTGGAGTCTCTATCTAATAGACAAATTAATATTTAATACAATTTTGAATACTTACAAGTGCTAGGCAGAAAAATAAAACAAGAACATAGAGTGTGATGGGATGTGGAAGGGAACATATTTCAATAAGATACTCAGGAAGTGAGTGACTGGGTACATTGCAAACGGCCACACATTCTTTCTATCTCATTATGCCTGCTTCTTTGAAATAAGATATAGCTGTTTCTCTCATCAAAAGATAGAGTTTATTTCTCTAACCTTTGAATCAGGCTCAGGTCATGTGACTTGCTGTGCCAATGGGACATTAGAAAATGGGACCTAAGCTGAGTCTTGAAAAGTAGTTGTACATTGGGCTTTTCTCTCTCTTGCTACTCCTTCTACCATTTAAACAAGCCAGGGTTAGCTTACTACATGATGAGAAGCCAGGTGAAGAGTGGCCTCAGGCATTCCACCCATCCCCACTTGGATCTGTAGATTTGTAGTCCTCATCATACTTTAAAAATATCAGTCATTATTTCACTGGCTATTTATTCTGCCCTCACTCCCTTCTGGGACTCCAAATGACATTTAAGACCACTTAAAATTGGTCCATGACTCAATGGCGCTCTGTTCTTTTTTTTGTTTTTCTCAGCATTTGTTCTCCCTGAGTTTCATTCTGACTTTGGATAATTTCCATTGCTATGTCTTTAAGTTCATTGATATTTTCTTCTATAGTATTTAATCTGCTATTAAGCTCATTTAATGACTTAAAACTGTATTTTTCAATTCCAGAAACTCCCTTTGGTTGTGTTTTATATATTCTCTTTCTCTACTCATTACATTCATGTTTTCCTTTACACCCATGAGCATATTTATAACAGCTGTTCTAAAGTCCTTTCCTGCTAATTTAATCATCACTGTCATTTCTGGGTCTTTTTATATTGACTGATTTTTCTTGTACCTATGGTTACATTTCCCTGTCTCTTTGTACATCCAGCAATTTTTGTTGGGATCTTGGATGTTTTAATATTACACTGTTGTCTTTCTTTAAAGCGTGTTTTGGCAGGCCATTAAGTTACTTGGGGGGAAGCTTGATCCTTCTGAGATTTTTTTTAAGCTTTATTAGGGTGAGTCAACAGTAGTTTTATCCAGGGCCAGTTTAGTCCTACTGCTAAGAAGTAATCTTTTTGGGGTCTCTTTTGAATGGTTTGAGTGTTCAACAAGGTCTCTCCATTCCATCTGGTTGGAACTCAAACATCTCCCAGCCCTCTGAGAGCTCTGCAACTTTTTTTGCTTGTAGGATTCCTGGTTGTTCTTTTCCTAGCCTTATGGAGATTCACCCAATGTATGAGAAGCTTAGAATTCAGCCAAAGACTTCAAGTGATTTCATGGATTTCTGAAGCTCTTTCTCTGCAAGCACCTTCTTTTCTGTTTCTCTTCCCTGAAAATTCCAGCTGCCCAAGCCTCTCCAAAGTCAAATCTTTGTCTGCTCAACTCACTGAGACTGCTGTTCTCCTCTTGGGTTTCTCTTTCCTGTCCTGAAGTCCAGAAAGTGCCTGAATGGTAGAAATGTGGAGTGATCATGAGGCTTACCTCACTTTTTTCCCCTCTCTAAAGGATTAGAATCCTGTGATGCCTATTGTACAATGTCCTAACAAATTTGATTGATATATTTTGACCAAGTTTCTAATTGTTGATGATGGGAGGGCAAGTCCAATACTACTTGCCCCATCAAGTATGGAAGTGAAAGCCTAGAAGATTGTTACTTATTTGAAGATGGAAGATACTATAGCAATGGTATATGCCAATGAGAATGGCCCAATTAAGAAGGGAAATCTGATGATGCTTGAGAGAAATGATATTTCAGAAGCAAATCCTTTGAGAAAGTGAGAATGGATATAAACTAGTGCGTGAGCAGAGGGCTTGACTTCAATAACGAGAATGGGAATTTTATCCAGTAACTCAGAATTAAAGTAAGATGCTAATAAAATCAGGGTAATAGAGTAAAAATTAGTGTGTAATGAAAAGGCTACTTCCATTATTTATTGTCTGATCAAATAATTTGAGGGAGAAGAACAGCAAATATGATAAAGCATTTGTTCTTTATCTTTGGTCAAAATGGAGTCATTTTGCCCTCCCAAATTTAAAAATCTCTTAATATTAAATCTCTCTGTTCCATTATGCAGATACTTTCTTTTGAGGATCTCTGTATCCAGAGGGATCGAATAAAATATTTTAAAAAATACAACATGTGCATGACTTGTCGTGGATGAATTCTGGGTTTTGGTGCTGGTCTATTGGTTACTTTTAAAAATAAAACATTAGCTTTCCATTGTTTTCCAGTTAGGAAAACCAATGCAATCTTGTGTATAAAATGGGATTGACATCGACATAATAGGGTTAGTGTTTGAATCAAAATAAAATATAATGAAGTGTCAATCATACTGGTCAATGAAATACCAACTTCTTTTCTCCTCCCTAGGTAGTAGAAGTCACGGCTTACAGAGTTCTGTCTGGCATTTATAAATTTTAAGTTCTCTGGAAAGATTAACTAACTAGGAAGACAATACTAGATAATATCTACCAAAGAAGTCTAATGAATTTTGTTCTTTTTTCCCCCTCAAATACCCTTCCTAGAATTATTCTTAGATCCTGTTTACCCCAACTGAGATCTCGTTACCACCTTTCCTGATTTTTGTCTCTTTTCTTCTTTGATGGATCTCCTGAGCCTAGAATCACACCTAGCACATAGTAGGAACTCAGTAAACATTAAGCTGGAATTAATGCTGAATATTAGCGTCTGTTAACACCTCCAAGAATCCTGGTATTCCAGGGAACAAATTTTGGGAACTGCTGTCATGGAGAATGATTCAGTTTAACTTAACCACCCTGATTCTTTTCCTCTCTGTTGAGACCTTCCGTAGCACAATGAATGGGAAGCTTTCTTGCTTTGTATCTGTCAGAAACAGCCTGTATCCTAAGTCTGGTAGCTAAACCTTTTAAAGTCACAGTCTGTGTAGGGTTGATGTGTCAGGGATATTGAAAGGATTAAATCTTTCTATGCTCAGCTAGTCTCTGGTGACAGGGCACTATATTTCCTGTTATCAGAGGCCCCGTCCTTGGCTCTCACTCTGGTGCCAATGGATTTATATGGGCCAACTGTGCACTGCTGTTGTGTGCATACGTGTCAGCTGCAGGAAGTCCATCCTAGGTGACAGCAGTGTCACTTTGGTATTGCATCCTCTTTTACACCTGATCACACTTGCAGATGAAAATGCCAAAGGCCCCTCTGAGTTACAAGGCTGGAGGAAGTGACTGGGAGAATAGATGCCAAATGGGCATCTTGACATGTGGAGGGGGCCTGAAGACCCTCAATGTGAGTGCTGTGAAAATATATAAAGCTTGTGCATTGTGTACAGATTCTTACTGTGACTGGACTCCAGATGAACAAGGTGGTAAGAATTCAGGAACCAGAGTGAGGCAGGTGGACCTACACTTATGACCCAAAGAAGTTTCCTCACAGGTGAAGATGGACTTTGATGGACTTTCGTCTGCTCAGCCAAGTTGTACCCTCATTGTATTGGTGATGTAAGCTTACTCATCCATGCTTGACAGGACAACTCTGTCCCTAATTTTCCTCACGTGGAATTAACTCTCTGCCCACTCATGTATGATTAAATCCTTGTGTAACAGGGCCAAACGTTACTGTGAGTGAAAAAGGCTCTTTATTCTTCTTGTCTCCCTTGAGCAGATCAAAGCAACCAGATAGAAGATTAGGGTGGGGGTAAGGAGAGGATGGTGATATCTGATTTGAATTTAGATATTTTAATAATTATATGTGAAAGGAAAAACGGTCAGTTGACAGAAAGGTGAGGGGTGAGAATGGGTTTTGGATTGAGAACTGAAAGTTAGAGGAAGAGAGAGTCCTCAGGTTTGCTGTTTAGTGGAGAAGTAGAGAGTAGAGAAATGAGGAAAGGGGTTTTGAGAAATGTCATGGATTATGAGTTGAACACAATTCATCTAATCTTTTTTGGGGAAGTGTAAATAAAACTGGAATCATTTCTGCCGGTAATTACTTTTGGTTCTTGATTGTGTTCATCTGAACGAGGTATTACACCAACAAGAGGCCATGTGGACCCTGGGGTTTATTTGGGTTACGTTCGAATAGAATCAATTTCTTACCTGTGGTTTTTTAGCTGACTGGTACATGTACACTCATTTCTAGAATAAATGACCACTCAGAAGGAGCCATTTGCAGTTTTGGCAAAACATCTTGCTAGTGGTCACAGCACATACACAACTTAACTCCTGATTCTGCCTTGCTTTGCAGTTTTTCATAGCCTGGGGCTGACAACCCTTAAAACCCTTAAAAAGTAACAGGTATGTTACTCCTAAAATGTTCCTTAGGTTGGACCAGCTCTGGACAAAACTAGAGCAGGCACAGCCTCTTTTTGAACTTCCACATTCCAGGTTCTGTTCTCCTGTTGACACAGAGCCCTCCTAAATATTTCCCAGACAAATCTGAAATCAAGATTTAGGTATTCATGACTTGGCATTTTGCCTCTGCCAGAAGAATGGGTATTTTAAATGGACTATCAAATGAGGGTTAATGCTTAACAGAAAAATGTTCCCAAATGATGGAATTTTAGAAACTACACGAAGAAGAAATTTTGGGAGTAGAAAAGTTGCCTTTCCAGCACTCTTTAAATCCCACACTTTTTGACTTTTGCATATGTATAAGTCTTGTTCTCCCTTTGAACATCCTTGTTGAGGCAGACATTCAGCATTATCAGGTCAGCCAGCCTGCATTTCTCCCTTCTAATGGCTTCCTTATTTTCTCGAGGGAAGCCACCACTCTTACACTGTGGGAAATTTAGTGCAACATTAAATTCTGGTGTCCACTCCTCACTGAGGAGACAGAGAATGCCAGATCCTTGTTCTCATTGTCTCTATATGGCCAGGAGGAAGGCACGTGATGTAAGTCCCCCAATGGGAGGCCTTTTTTGCTGGACTTTGGGCCATGGGCAAGTGATGTTATGACTGAAAAATGCTTGGAGTGCATTCTTCCCAGCCATCGTGCCTCCCCAGCCACCTGTTCCTATCAAGAGACCGCTCTACGTGGTTCTGTTTCCTAGACCTCCAGAGTTGCTTTTGTTTCTGCTCGTTTCTAAAACTGCTTCTGTCACTTTCCAGTGGATTCTCTGAGCTCCCCAAATCCTTTCACTAAATACTCTTTTTTGCTTACAGATAATTAAGCTCGTTCTTATTACTGCAAGCAAGACTCCACGTCTGATAAACTTGGAAAAGACAAAGTTAAATTAATGACTAATAGTTGCATCATATGTGCATAAACCCTCCTGTGTTCAAGTAAAATTGAAATGTTAATCCTGTGTTCTAAAAAAGGATACAAAAATATATTATATACCTCCTGTCCTGCCTCCAATGTCAGCTTTTGAGAATCGACAAAGACCTGGCTAAGGGTATTTCATCTAATGCTGTTGTCTTGATATGTATGTGTACTTTTTTTAAAATTAAACTTATGATTTTGAAATAGTTGTAGATTCATATCCAGTTGTAAGAACTAATACAGAGATCCTTCACCCTTTAATCATTTTCCTCTAATGGTAACATCTTGCAAAATTTAGAGTATGATATCACAACTGTGATATTGACATTGATACAATCCATGGATTTTACTCAGGTCTCCTTGGTTGTTTATGCATTCATTTATGTGTGTATGTTTAGTTTCACACAATCTTATCACATGTGTAGGGCTGTGTATTCATCACCACAGTCAAGATACAAAACAGTTCCATCACCCCAAGGATTCATCATGATCTCCTTTTATAATCACACACCTCTCTCATGCCCCCTTCTGATCCCTAACTCTGGCAACCACTAATCTGCTCTCCATTTCTATAATTTTGTCATCTTAAGAATTTTACATTAATGGAGTCATATAGCACGTGATCTTTGGAATCATCTTTTTTCACTCAGCATAATTCCCTTGAGATCCACCAAAGTTGTGTACATCAATAGTTCATTTCTTTTTGTTGCTGGGTAATATTCCATGGTATGCATGTGCCACAGTTGGCTTAAACATTCAAGTGCTGAAGGACATCCAGATTGTTTCCAGTTTGGGCTATTACAGATAAAGCTGCTATGAACATTCATGTACACATTTTTGTATGGAAATATGAATTCCTTTCTCTTGAGTAAACAGTAAGATGGTAGGGGTATATTTAACTTTTTAAGAAACTACCAAACTGTTTTCTAAAGTGGCTGTATCATTTTTCATTCCCACCACTGGTCTACAAGCATTCCAGTTCCTTCACATCCTCACCAACACTTGATATGGTGAGGTGTTTAATTGTAGGCATTCTAATAGGTATGCAGGGATATCTCATTCTAGTTTTAATTTGCATTTCTCTAATGACTAATAATTTTTGGAATCTTTTCTGTGCTTTTTGGTCAGCCACATATCTTCTTTGGGGACGTGCCTATTCAAATCTTTTGCATATTTTAAAAAATTGGATTATTTATTCAATAAATAATTTATTATTTAAATAATCCAATTTTTATTTAAAAATAAATAAAGAACTCTCAAAAGAGAGTTCTTTATTACTCTGGATATAATTCATTTATCAAAGATATTGTTTGTAAATATTTTCTCCCAGTCTGTGGCTTGTCTTTTCATTCTCTTAATGATATCTTTCAAAGAGAAGACTTTTTTTGGTTATGTTTTGTTTCAATGAAGTCCAATATACCAACTTTTGGGTCATGGTTTTAGAGTCATATCTAAGAAATCTTTGCATATACAAAGCCACAGAGATTCTCTCTAATGTCTTTCTGGAAGTTTTTTAATATTAAGTTTTTATTTAGGTCTGTGATCATTTTGAGTTAATTTGTTGAAGATGGCATGAGGATCAAAGTTCATTTATTGCATATGGATGTCTAATTGTTCCATCATCATTTGTTGTTTATGGAGGAAGGGCAAGTCTGGTACTAAAAAGCTGCTATGAACATTTGTTGTGTGAACTTAAGTTTTCATTTCTCTGGGATAGATGCCCAAGACTGCAACTGCTGAATTTTATTGAAAAGTGCCAAACTATTTTCCATTATGTATTTGAAAAAGGAAGATGTTTTTAAGGGTTAATAACTTGCATGAATTTGGCTTCTGTTTCTCCCTTGTTTGTAATCTTAGGAAATTTACTAAATATCTCTGTGCCTCAGTTTCCTTATTTATAAACTAGGGACAATACTATTGCCCATATCATTGGGTTGCTATGAGAATTCAATGCGTTGGAAAGCAAAGTATTTTAAAAGAATGCCTGTAAGGCACGATCAGTAATGTTAGCTCTTATTGTTTACAATTGGTGTTGCTGCTATTATCTTTTGTGGCTTCCAACATCTTTGGACATCCTTCCTACATTCTGATGATTTCCCACATTGTGAGTTCCCAGGAAGAAGCCACAAAACTTGCATTCCCACCTTTCCTTGTGGCTGGGGTAAAGGCATGCGACTTAGGTTCTACCAATTAGGTGTAGACAGAAAGGCCTTGGGTTCAGGAGTGAGCATTAAACGCAGATGGCCATGTACCGGCAATTCACTCTTTCAAAGAACTTCTAGGGGCGGCCATGGCACCACTCCAGAAGTCAGTCCCAGGTGACATAAGCACTGGGCATCAAAGTATTGGTTTTCTTCCTGGAGAGAGCCCTGTCTTTTGTTTGGGATTTTTTTTTCCTAGTTGTATAGTTTCAGAGTGTGGCTGCCTGACCTTTTTAGAGATTATCAAACTACCTAACATTACTCAATAATTTCCCTTGCCACTTAAATTAGCAAATTTTAAAAAACCGTGCGTGTGTGTATGGCTTAAATAGATCATTTTTAAAAACATATACACACATACAGAAAATATTTTTAGCCATATATAAACAGATATAATATATATATTTTATATAGAAAGGACATTATTGGGACAATTAGAGAATTTCCTTTATTTATTATTTATTTATTGAGGAAGATCAGCCCTGAGCTAACATCTGCTGCAAATCCTCCTGTTTTTGCTGAGCTAACATCAGTGCCCATCTTCCTCTGTTTTATATGCGGGACACCTGCCACAGCATGGCTTGATAAGTGGTGCGTAGGTCCATGTCCAGGATCCAAACTGGCAAACCCCTGGCCATGGAAGCGGAACACATGAACTTAACCACTATGCCCCCAGGCAGGCCTCCAGTTAGAGAATTTTGAATGAGGTGGATTGTATCATAGTGCTGTTTTACACCAATTTCCTGATTTTCATAGTTGTATTATTATATAACAGAATAGTCTTGATTTTAGGAAATATATGCTGAATAGCTTAGGTGTAAAGGGCATCAGGTCTGCAACTTATTCTCAAGTGATTCAGAAAAAAAAATGTATGGAAAGAATGATAAAGCAAGTGTGGCAAAATGTTAAGAAGTAAGAAATCTTAGAGAAGGGTATATGATATTCTTTGCAGTATCCTTTGATTTTTTGGCAAGTTTGAAATTGTTACCAAAAATAAAGCGTAAAAATGAGCCAAAGTGGATTTTGTAAATTGTAATTTTGTAATTTGTAATTTGTAATCTGTTGTTTGTAATTAAGAACTCTACTAATACAGAAGAATAATGAGGAGTCACGGCTAGAGACTGTCTTAGTCAGCTTTGGCTGCTATAAACAGTCTGGGTGGCTTATAAACAACAGAAATTTACTTCTCATGGTTCTAGAGGCTGGAAGTCCAGGATTAAGGCACTGGCCAATCCGGTGTCTGGTAAGAGGCCAGTTCCTCTTATGGCTCCCTTCTTGCTGTGTCCTCACATGGTGGAGAGAGAGAGCAAGCTCTGGTCTCTTTATTTTCTTATAAGAGCACTAATCACTTCATGGGGGCTCCGCTCTCAAGACCTCATGTAATCCAGGTCATTTCCAATGGCCACCTCCAAATAGCACCACATTAGAGATTAGGGCTTCAACATACAAACTGGGGGGGGGGGGGACACAAACATTCAGTCTATAGCAAAGAGGGACGCTGTTCTCATGATTTTTCCCCTTCACTCCCCTACCCAGATACTCTCTCCTGGAGACCATGTGAGAACAACCAACAGTCATGGCCTGGAGAAGGGAGGTACTCCTTAATCATGGGACTCAGATGCCACCTAAACCATCATGGCATCTTCTATCAGACTCCCTGTCAAACCCTGTGCTATAAATCACCATTTTCTAGATGGTTGAAGAAACTCGATAGAGACAAATGAAATGGCTTTTTCAATTTACTTGATTGATAGAGCAGGAATAGGAACCTGCTCTTTTGAAATCTCTTCTCTGCCTCCCCCACTGGCCTGGGAGGATGACCCAGTCTACACAAGGCCAAAACAAACACTTCCCCTCCTTCTCTGAAGGGAAGAAAGCAGCACAATCCCATAACACTGTGTGAGTCTTCCAGCGAGTGGGAGAAAACAGAACCCTTGACACAGCTAGCCTTCTGTTACGCATGGCTCTGAACTGCTTTAATTAAAGACTTCTGTCTTAATCCCATTCACAACCTTAAGCCAAACTTTAATTTCCCCTGAAGCACCTTCTGGTGAAAAGCAACATTCCTAATATTTAGTAGTTTTTAAGTTTCACATGTCATGCTTTTAAAGAGTGTGATACATAAAATGATTCCACCTCAATATTCAAGGCACTGTTGCTAATTTTAAAGCTTACAGTACACAAAGGAAAAAGGCATCAGCATGAATTTTAGATGAATAAACTGGGTTCTCCCCATAACTCCAGAGCATTCAAACTTAGTCGGGACCGCACTATTTTTACTGCAGTAAACAGGTACTGAACAGATCAAATAGGAAAGCTTTTACCTGAAATGCACTTGTTTAGAAGAGCAATTTCATGTGGAAAAAGGAAATGAAATTTCCTCTAAAGGATTTAATCTGAACTAATATGCACAATATAGCAGGAAATTGTAATCTCCAGTTATGTGATGGACTTGTATACCTGGAGGGTAAAAGAAAGGAGGGAGGGAGCATGGGAGGGAGAGAGATCATCCTCTGTATGTGCTGTGATAGTTCCCTGGTTAAAACTCAATGCTGACAATATTTACTTGAATGTAGCCATTTTAATGAAGTCCCTTTTCCTGAATGTGTGTCAAATATCCTATCTTCAAATTCAGAGATAACGCTATAAAATCTGGCTGCCCATTAGGATTCCGAAGGAGCTTAAATCTACACCACTCCTTAGTCTCAGCTGAGATCCAGTGAATCAGAATCTCCGTGGGTAGCTGGGGTCCAGGTGATTCTGTTGAATATTGAGGGCCAAGAACAACCGCTTTAAAACATACACTCTGCTTTCTACAATAAACACACTCCTGAAAACGGAAGCCTTTCAAAATTCACTAGAAGTCAATATGGAAAGTCATTTTACAATGACGCTTTTTCAACGTGGAAGCCATCCTCCGTTTCAGAAATGTGAATCTGAATTTTTTTACATTGTAGCTGCTTCAAATCACGTGACTGTTTACCAAGCGAGGTACCTTTGGTAGAATGAAGATGCATTTCTTCACACATGTGCATCAAAGGGATACCACCTGGACTTCACATTTACATTTTTTTCCCTAGAATGTTTTCTCATTTGAGCTTATAAAGTAAGTAGGTCAGATGGTATCATCTCTATTTTCCAGACTGATGAGGAATCGGGGAGAAATGAAATGACATTTTAAAATGATCTTTGTGACAGGACAGGCGTACAGTTCTCTTTCCACCTAATCCGGTGCTTTCCTTCTTCACATATATGTATATACATAAAGATATATAAATAAATTTATATACAAATCACCTTTATACAATATATACTTCTATATAATAATATATAATATATAACTATATTTACATATAACATATTAGTATATCTTCCACTTTTGTTTATATATGTTTATATATACAACATATATATATATCTTATGCAAATAAAAATATTAAGATACTGTTTAGTTTTTTGAGATCACCTTCTTTAAGGTTAACAATGAACAGCTATCAAAATTGTGCATTAAAATGTGGGTAATAAAAGAAATCACATCTGATGTATCTTTCTTAACCTTAGGCAAGCAGGTACAGGAAAATTGCAAGAGGGAATTACAAACAGAAAACCAAAACCTGCAATCACTTGAAAGTGCTCAAATCTTATTTAAACAGCATGTACAAGAGTTTGGTGCCCAAACTCAATTTTTATTTTAGGAAAACATGACTTTTCTTTATATTGTTTTCAAACCTCATTTCAGCAAAATGGAGCTTGATCTCAAGATTCATATATACTGCATTCTGCTTGCAGGAATATCTACAAGTGTGTCTTTCTGCTTTGTGTTAAGAGTAAACTCAATGCATAAAGCATCCATTACAGATCTGGACCATTCAGGGCTTCACACTGGCTTTGTATGTTACACTCAACTCAGAAGGCAATTACTGCTTTCTCTTGCCATTTATGGATCCCTTCTAAATCTTTATCCCCGGTGATAAAAACATCAAAATGTAGACAAGTTCCTGAAAAGAAAGTGACAGGGAAACTATCACACACATAGATTCTTCTGGGATTTTTGGAAAGTTATTTGCTTATCTGAACGATATTTGCCAAGATGAAAAGACACCAGCAGATTTCTTCAACTCTCACTGACCAGGCAGCAGCTGCTGCTCTGTTGATACAGGGAACATCTGTGAAAAATTCTGGGCGCGAGTGGAAAGATTTCATTGTCAGCAAAAACGCTCTGGGAACAACCAAGTCCTGGAAAGCACAAAGAAGCTGGGAAACAACACTGAAACCTTGGGATATGAGATGGCCATACTCTACATAATTAATCATGAAAATGCCAGGTCTTAGCAGAAAAGGAGGAGGGAGCAGATTCCTCACTGTGAATAGTCCCAAAGGCTGTCAAAAGAAATGCTGGCTCCTATTTGAACTCGGAGAACATGGAAGGATCTGTTCAAATCACCAAATGCCTACACTAAAAGAGGCCTCACAGGTCAATGAGCCATCTTACAGATGGAGAAACGGAGACACACAGATGCACTTACATATTGACTTACTCTGTTGAATTAATGATTTGCTCATCGCTGAACTGAATGGTGATATAACATCCAGTTTTATCTTCAGTGTTTAGAATCCCTCTTTGACACCTCTCCCCAAGGCACTATTTTCCTCTTGGAGGAAATAGCTGGGAAATGTGTGGCAGGCTTTTAGCTATGACTCTGTGTGTGTGTGTGTGTGTGTGTGTGTGTGTGTGTTGTTTTGCTATTTTATTTTGTTTTAAAGTTTTAGGGAGTTTCCAGAAACATCATCACAATAACATAGGGTTATTTGCAAAAACAACTCCCATTTTCTTTGGAGCAATGATCTGAAGGCTAATGGACAGCAAGCTGGGACTGTGTTTTCTTTCCTTCTTCCCTTAAGAAAGCTAATTTGCACTTAGAAACATGTTTAAAACAGATATCTCATTTGAGGCCCTAGAAGAATAAGCCTACCCTCTCAGAGATTCCGGTTATTCAAGCAAGAAAATGGCCAGAGCTATTTGCCATCTATGATGGCAAAAGCTACTCATCATTAAATAAAACATTTAAGCAGGAACTTAAATATTACAGGCTATGAAACTGCTTAGGCAGTCAACAGGAACTGGAATTAGAACACCAGTCCTGTCCTTGAGCAAATAATTAAAACCTTGCTGTTTCCCACTCTTGTCTACAAAAATGGAATGAAAATTCTGGTCATTCATCCATCTAACATGAAGCTCTGAGAACTAATGAATAGTTACAAGGCTCTTTCTCCAAAGGAAGTCCTTGTGAGAGAGGTAAGCAGTAAAATAGCAGCTGTATTTTGTTGAGTTTCCAAGACAATTTTGATTGCAAATTTTCTGTCCCTTTGTCAGATCATATGTCAAGCTCTGGGCCAGATTTTCCTGCTAAACTTAACAAACTCCCCTTCCTCATGGACCTAAAACATAGTTAGAATTTCCTAAAGTCAGAGAAATCCCAAGAAAACTCAACAAAGAGTACTTAGAGAGGAGAGGATTAGAAAATTTCTTTAGTATTAGGCATGAGACATATGCTAATTTGCATGACAGATTTACAGACATCATAAAAGAGTCATTTGTCAAAGTTTCCCCAGGCTCTTCATTTTTCCGTGGATAAAAGTGCAAATAGCAGCAGAGCAAATCCTCCGTGGACTATTTCTCCCCACTTAGCAGAATCTTCTGTACTTTCCAAGTTCAGGTGTCTCCAAGTTCAGGTGTCTTTGAGAGTTTTTTTTTTAAACAGTTTTATTCCAGGAGAAGGCAGCAAGAGATGAACTGTTTTGTGTTTTAGCCAGAAGTATTGATAAAGACTCCTTATTTTTCTCCAACTTTTTCAGACTTGTCACTTTGTCCGACTCACAGAGGGCATGGATTGCTTACCACTAGGTCCTCCAATGAATATACTCTTGTATATTGCTCAGAGCTCACAGATTAGCTTTTTTTAAAAAAGTAATTTTATTGGGATTATAATGGTTCATAACACTAATTTCTGGTGTACATTATTGTTTATCAATTCCTGAATACTCTTCATCATGTTCACCCTTAATAGTCTAATTTTTATCCATCACCATACATATGTGCCCCTTTGTCCCTTTTGCCCACTCCCAATGCCCGGATTAGGTTTTATTTAACAGATAACTTCCATTACTGAGAATGAAAATAGCAGGACTGTGAGGCAGGACCATGAATGGGATCAAAGAAGTAGAAAAGTCAAGTAAAAAATATCACTAAGAGAATCCAGAATCCCAGGGTCAGAAGGATCTTAGAAATCGTCTAACTCAATTTTGTCCTGATTCATGATTCCCTTCCACAATATCCTCCATAAGTGGCTGTTCAGCCTATTTTTTCATAGCTCTAAGGCCAAGGAATTTACTATCATCACTTTTCAAGGATACTCATTTTCATAATTCATGGAAAGACACTGGGGGTGGATCCAGAGAGAAGTTGGATCTGTAGCGTTGGGGCATGGTTTTGTTTCCAAAATCATAAAACATGGTCACTGCTTCACAGCCTTCTGCCAGTATATGATAGATTAAGGAGGCAGAAAATCAAGGATATGGATGATTTGAACAGCTCTCTTAATCAACGTGATCTAATCAACATTTGTAAATGCATCACCCAACAACAGCAGAGTACACTTTCTTCACAAGCTCACAAGGGACACTCACCAAGACAGACCATGTTCTGGGTCATAAACACATCTTAACAAATTTAGATGAACAGAAGTCATGCAAACTATGTTCTCAGACCACAACAGAATTAAATTAAACCAATAACTGAAAGATAGTTATAAAATCCCCAAACATTTGGAAATTAAATAACACATTTCTAAACTAGCCATGGGTTGAATAAGAAGTCTCAAGACTACTTTAGAATAATTTGACCTAAATGAAAATAAAAACACAACTCAACAAAATTTGTGGGATGCAGCAAAAGCAATGCTTAGAGGGAGATTTGTAGCACTAAATGCATATATTAGAAAAGAAGAAAGATCTAAAATCAATAACTGGTTTCTACCTTTTGAAACTAAAGGAAGAAGAGCAATTTAAGCCAAAAGCAAAGAGAAGAGAAGAAATAATAAAAAAAGTTAGACCAGAAATAAATGAATGAAAATAGGAAATAACAAAGAAAACCAATGAAACCAAAAGCTGTTCTCTGAAAAGACCAATAAAATTGATACATATCTAGCCAGGTGGGAATAAAAAACAGAGGACACAAATTGCCAAAATCATAAATGAAAGATAGGTCATCATTACTGATCTCATGGATGTCAAAGGATAATAAAGGAATATTAGCAACAACTCTATGGGCCACACATCAGATTACTTGGATGAAATGGACCAATTTCTTAAGAGACGCAAACTACCAAAGCTTGTGGGAGAAACAGATAGCCCTATATCTATTAAATAAATTTAATCAATAACTAATAATCTTCCAAAAAAAAAAAAAGAATCAGGTCAAGGTGGCTTCACAGGTGAATTCAACCAAGCATTTATGAAAGAAATAATACCAATTCTCCACAGTATCTTCCAGGAAATAGAAGCAGATGGAAAACTCCATTAATCATTTTAGGAGCATTATCCTAATATCAAAGTCAGAAAAAAACAGTATAAGAAAGGAAAATTAAAGACCAGTATCTTTCATGAATATCAATGCAAAAATCCTCAAAAGATTTAGCAAATCAAGTCAAACAATATAATAAAAATAATATACACCATGATTGAGTGCATTTATTCCAGTTAGGTAAGGCTTAACTTAAGGTTCAACATTAAAAAATCAATCAATGTATTCCATTGTATCAACAGGCTAAAGCAGAGATATCACATGATCATATCAACTGATGCACAAAGAGAATTTCAAAATTCTAATACCCATTCAGAATATTAAAAAAACCTCTCAAACAAATAGGAATACAAGGAAACTTCCTCGACTTAGTAAAGAACATCCACAAAAAAGTCCTGCAGTTTACATCATTTTTAATAGTGAAATATTAGACACCTTCCCCCTAAGATTGAGAAGAAGGCAAGGATATCCCTTTTCACCATTTCCATTCAACATCATACCAGAAGTCCTAGCTAATGGAAAAAGGCAATCAAAAGAAATAGAAGGTGCACAGATTAGAAGGGAAGAAATAAAACTGTCTTTATTCACAAATGACATGTAGATGTCTACGGAGAAAATTACAAAGAATCTACAAAATCTCCTGGAACTAATCACCAAGTATAGCAAGACTGCAGGATACAAGCTCAATACACAAAAGTCAAATTTTTCCTATATAAAGCAATGAACAATTGAAATTTGAAATTAAAGAAAAATACCATTTACATTACCAAAGAAAATGAAATACTTAAGTATAACTAGAACAAAGAATATATATTACCTATACAAAAAAAGCTATCTTACCAAACAAACTTACCAAAGGCAAAACATTGGTGAAAGAAACCAAAGTTTTAAATAAATGAAGAAAGAGTCTGTGTTCGTGGTTTAAAAGTCTCAATATTGTTTAAATATCAACTGTTCCCATTTGATCTATGGATTTGAAGCAATCTCAATCAGAATCCCAGCAAGTTATTTTGTGGATATCAGCAGACTGATTCTAAAGTTTATATGGAAACGCAAAAGACCTAAATAGCCAAATTGAAGAAGAAAAACAAAGTTGGAAGATTCACACTACCCAATTTCAAGACTTATAATTAAGCTACAGTAATCAAGAGAGTATGGTATTGGTGAAAGAATAGACACATAGATCAATGAAGTAGAATAGAAAAACCACACATAGGTCTACACAAATATGGCCAAGAGATTTTTTTAAAAGGTGCAAAGGCAACTCAATGGAGAAAGGATACTCTTTTCAAAAAATGGTGCTCAAAAATTGGATATTCATGTACACAAAAATGAGCCTAGACACAGACCTACACCTTCCATAAAAATTAACTCAAATACAGAACTATGAAACTTCTAGAAGAAAGCATAGGAGGAAATTAATATGATTTGGGGTATGGTGGATGAAGAGGATTTTTGATACAACAGGAAAATCATAATCTATGATAGAAAAAAATGGATAATTTGGACTTTTAGTTTGAGAAAGCTACTGTTAAAAGAACGAAAAGACAAGCCACAGATTGTAAAAAATATTTTAAAAACATATATCTGATACAGGACTTGTATCCAAAATATACAAAGAACTCTTACAATTCAACAATAAAACAAGAAACCCAATTTAAAAACAGGCAAACTATATGAAAAAGACTCTTCTTCACAGAAGATGTCCACATGGCAGATAAGTGTATGGAAATATGCCCAATATCATTTGTCATTTGGGAAATGCCAATTAAAACAATATAAGATGCCACCACACAGATTTTAGAATTACTAAAACCCAAAGAACTGACAATTCCAATTGCTGGTGAGGATGTGAAACAACAGAAACTCTCATTCATGGCTGGGAGGAGTGCAAAGTGGTACTTCTCCTTTGGAAGATAGCTTAGCAGTTTCTTACAAAACTAAACATAGACTTAACTTATGATCCAACAATCGTACTCCTAGGTATTTACCCAACTTATCTGGAAATTTATGCCCACACAAAAACCTGCACATGAATGTTTACAGAAGCTTTATTCATAACTGCCCCAAACTGGAAGCAACCAAGATATATCCATCAATACGTGAATGGATAAAGAAACTGCGGTACATCTATATACTGGAATACTATTCAGTGATAGAAAGGAATCAGCTATGAAGCTGCCATGCAAATACATGGAGGAACCTTAAGCGCATATTGTGAAGTGAAAGAAGTCAGTCTGAAAATGCTACATACTGTATGAGTCTATGTTTATGACATTCTGGAAAAGCCAAATCTTTAGATATAGTAAACATATCAGTAGTTGCCCAGGGATTGGGGTGGGGAGGTTGAATAGGAGAAGCAGAAGGGAAGTTTTAGGGTAGTGAAACTAGTCTGTATGATACTGTAATGGTGGACACATGACAGTGCATTTGTCAAAATCCTTAGAACTTTACAGTATGAAGAATGAACCTTATTTATTCAAATTAAAAAGAAATCAGTTAGGAGTTCAGAGAATCCCAGGATGGAATTCAGAATGTTAGACAAAAGAATCTGTGTTATAAACATAAGAAACAACCTTACCAAAGGCAAGAGGGGAAAGATTCTGACCTAAGTAACTTTGGAAATGAGTGGAGTCTGTAAGACTAAAAGCAAAAGGAACTATATAGAAACACTATACTCTAATTGATATAGTTGTTTCTCAATGGGGTATAAGTATGGCTTAACATTCTGAAACCACTATACCTATGAAACTTAAACACTTTAGTAAATGGATGGTGTAAGGTGAGAGCCAAGTGTCTTGCTGTTAGAGTGGGAGGTTGCAAACATACAAAGGAGAAGATAAGGGATTAGAGTTGGAGACATCAGTATGAACTTATGTTTAGCTTAATATTGATATGAATAGTTACATATAGAAATATTTAGAGATACGTGTATATGCATGGGTTAGTATATGTGTATATATTTCCTTGCTCTGTAAGCTGAGAAGGCCTAGATGCGATGACAACCCAGTCACAATGAGCACACTTAGTGCCCTGATCTTGGTTTCTAATACCATTTTCCAATAAACGGAACCAGGGCTCCTTAGAGAAATGGCTGAGTCCAGGACTGGGGCAAGAAATACAGAAGATGCACATGAAGCATCTTGTTTTTGAGCAAAGAAGTACTCAAAATATAACAAAACAAAAAGCCTGCTAGGATGCAGGTATTCCAAAGGGACACAGAAGACAACTGAAAGAGCTCCCAATGGCCAAAGCTGGAACAATTTGAACAACAAAATAAATAAAGTAGTTAGTATTGGATTATGATCCAAAGTATGAAATAAACATCCATGAGTCTATCATGATATAAAGAGATGGTTTAATAACTAATTGAATGGGAAACAAGAGACAAATCTCCCAGGCAGAAGAACTCCACATAATTTTTGTGGATACCAGCCTTCAAGTAGGTGTAGCTGATCTCTCCATGCTTTAACTGTGGGTTGTACATTGTGACTTCTTTCCAAAGAGTACAAAATTGAAGGTGGGAAAAGGAACAACTTTATAGTGGAGAAACATGGCAAACACTATGTGATCAAGGTCAACATCAACAGCGACAAGCCATGTTGACAGTATGTACCTTTGATGTGATGAGAATGATGGCACTTGTATCTTGGTGGTCTTCTTCCCCAAAACCCATAACCCCATCAAGAGATAAACATCAGACAAATCCAAATTGAGGGACATTCTACCAAACACCTGACCAGTGCTCTTCAACACTGTCAAGCTCATCGAAAACATGGAAATTTGAGAAACTTTCATAGCCAAGAGGAGACTAGGAACCATGATGACTAAATGTAATGTGATATCCTAGATGGGGCCTTGGAACGGAAAAAGGACATTATGTAAAAACTAATCTTAATAAAGTATGGACACTAGGTAATAATAATAATGTATAAATATTGGTTCATCAATTGTAACTAATGTGCCATAGTAATATAAGATGTTAATAATAGTGGAAACTGGATGTGGGGTATATAGAAACTCTATACTATCTTTTCAATTTTTCTGTAAATCTAGAACTATTCTAAAGTGAAAAAAAGGTTATTAACAGCAAAAGAAAACATAGTCCCTGGATCAGGATCTTGTCACTTTGCCATCATTTTTCCTCAGGAAGACATCTATGGAGGTATATGGGTAGGCCTCCTCTCCTTGACACTGACTGCAAAGTTAGGAATAAATGAGTGGAGCATGTCACCACCTGTCAGACAATTAATACTGTGTACTAATATGTGTAAGAGTTTGTGCTGGGAAAAAGCTAAATGCAATGTCCACTGTAGTCCCTACCCTTCGGTAAGATAAGACATGAAAGATAACATGAATAAAAGCAGTATTTGATACAGACAGTATAAAAAATAAAGGGATATATAAACATGAATAAAAGCAGTATTTGATAGACAGTATAAAAAATAAAGGGATATATAAAAATTCAGGGGATGGAAAGATCAGGGCAATCATGAAAGGCTCTTTGTAGGACCTGGGTCACAAAGAAGAGAGCAGTGAATTCCTGGTGGAAGTATTTACATGGGCAGAGGCGGAGAGGAAAGAAAGCAATAGGAGTAGTTCAGTTTGACCAGAATGGAGCATTCATATGGAAGAGAAGTTGGAAATAAGGCTAGGAAATTTGGATTTTATGTTTCACACAGTAAATAGGAAGCCACCTACAGTTGCTCACTAAATAAGTAATATAGTTAAACACAGGTAGTGATTTACCTGCACACATTTTCTTCCATTTCAGTTCACTCCAGAAAGGCTTCTGCCCAACCACCACTCGGCTGGCCGTTATCTACCTCAGTGTTGTCATATCTAATAGTCACACTCCTGGTTTCAGCTCCAGTTTCTCAGCAGCATTTAACTCGCTATTAATGGCTCCCCCTTGAAACAACGTTTCTTATTAGCCCCTGTAACCCCACCCTTTCCTGATTTTTTCCTCATGTCTCTGGCTACTGTTCTTTGCTGGTTCTTCTTTCTCTATGCAATCTCTAAGTGATAGGGTTCTTCAGGTCTTCCCTCTCCCTTTTCTTCTTTCTCTTTACTCTTTCTGGCTCACCTCATTCATTCCCAAGGCATGGTTCATTCCATCTGTTTGGTTTTAATTCTACAATTTATATTTCAGGCCCAGAATTCTTCTGAGTTCCACTCTTTCAGATACAATTGCTTATGTGACACCCTTGTGTGGATGCCTAAGAGTTATGTAAGAGCTGTCTTAAATTTAACATGTCCAAAATGGCTCTCTTAATCTCCCTTTTGTCTTCCTCAAATCATCCCCAATCTTTCACATTTTCATAAATGGCACTACCCTCCTCCAAGTTCTATACAGAAACCTGGGGTTGTTTCTGCCCTTTGCCTCACCGCTTCCCTTCTCCCCAACCCATCCAATCCATTAGCCTTTTATGTCAGTTTTACTTTTAAAAATTATCTTAAAGAAAATGTGGTATATATACACAAAGGAATATTATTCAGCCTTAAAAAAGAAGGAAATTCTGCCATTTGCGACAATACGATGGGCTTGGAGGACATTATGCAAAGTGAAATAAGCGAGACACAGAAAGACAAGTATTGTATGATCCCACTTATACGAGGAATTAAAGTCGTCAAACTCATAGAACCAGAGAATAGAATGGTGGTTACCAGGGGCAGGGAGTGGGGGAAATGGGGAGATGCAGTTAAAAGGTACAAAGTTTCAGTTATGCAAGATGAATAAGTTCTGGAGATCTCCTGTACAACATGGGGCCTATAGTTAACAATACTCTCCAGGTATAAGATGAGTAAGTTGTAGGGGTCTAATGTACAGCTTGGTGACTACAGTTGAGAATACTGTATTGCATACTTGAAACTTGCAAAGAGAGTAGGTCTTAAATGTTCTCATCACAAAAAAGAAATGATAATAATGTGATATGATGCAAGTGTTAGTTAACGCTGTGCTGGTAACCATTTTTCAATACGTAAGTGTATAAAATCAACATGCTGTACATCTTAAACTTACACCATGTTATATGTCAACTATAGCTCATTAAAGCTGGGAAACATTTTGCTAATATAGATATTATCTTAAGTGCTCTTAAGTACAAAAGAAAAAATATTAAAACTAAGTAAATAAAAAAAGTTATTTTAAATTACCTTAAATTGTCCACTTTCTCCTGGCTCCAAGTCCAAGTCATTGTTATCTTTTGCCTGAACCTGAAGCAGCCCCTCAACTGGTCTTCCTACTTCCTCTCTTGTCTATCTCAACCCTTTTTCTCTGCCACAACAAATTCACTCAAGTCACCCTCTATTTAAAGTACTTCTGTGGCTTCCTGTGGCTCTTAGGATAAAATTCAAAATACTTAACACACCCTCCTTGGTCATGCCCCATCTCTACCTCTGGCCTTACCTTGTTTCACATTTTTTCTTGCTCTTTACACTTCTGCTACACCAGCCTTCTTTCAGAACCTAAAATATGAATCTCATTGTACAACCACCCTTACGTCAATAGCCTCCATCAAACAGAACAAAACACAAACTCTTTGACATGGACTACAAGGCCTTGTATGGATGGACACACGCTCACTTTTTCTATCTCGTGTCATGACATGTTCCCCCTCATCCATAGACACGTGACCACGCAAGCTCATTTCTGTCTTGGGGCTTTTCACACATTGTTGCCTTTGCTTGGCAACCTCACCCTCGACTTTTAAAAGGATCAGCTCCATCTCAGCTTAAATATCACCTCTTGAGAGGCCTTCCCCAGCCACTTTATTTAAGTAGGTTCCTTGCTGTTCTCTATCTCAACACCCTACTTACATCCTCTGGAGCTCTATAGTCTTATAATTATGAATTTGTTTACATGTCTTTGTCTACTTCCCCTACTGGTTCATAAGCTCCCAAAGGGGAGGGCTATACCTGTTTTGCTTATCACGACATGCAAGTCCAGGATCTGATGCATGGTAAGGACTCAAATATTTAAACATTCATCTGGTCACAAGGCACAGGTAGTTTCAAGGTGCAAAGCAAAGTTAGGAGGCTGATGCGATAGTCCAGGCATCGCATCCCTGACTTATACTCTTGCCTCCTATATAAAGGAAAAAAGGGACGGAGGGGGCACAAATATGAGAGACAACAGGAAGGGAAGACAGACAGAATTTTGTTACTAATTTGATAAGGTCAGAGAAGAGAGAGGAGAAGGAATGAAGATGCTTCTAAGGCATGGAGCCTGGGCAGACACATCAGCTCATCGCTGAGACAAGCTTTCTGGAGATGAAGCAGGATACCAGCACCTCGAGCTATCTGCCTATGAGGAATCTGCACCATAAACTGATCAGGTTTCCTTTAGGGCTGTTAATGAAATTCTATAATTGTATTTCGTACCACATAAAACCAAATTTCTGTCTTAAGTGTGATGTTTAAGATGTCTGGTGAGCTTCCAGTTCTTATGAAAAGAGGAAAGGCTTTGGGGTCAAGTGAAAAATTGGGTATAACTCCCAGCTCCGCCACTCCCAAGGTGTGTGTCCTTGGAATGTTAATTAACCTCTCCGATTCTCAGAATCTTCTGTAAAATGGGGATAACAACTTTGTGTTGTTGTGAGAATTAAAATTAGGTCATACACATAGCCTTCAGTGGGCATGGCCCCTGCCATGTGTTAATATAAATCCCAGCCCACACCTGATCCTCTCTGTTCCCATATTTCCCTTCATCTTCATAATTCAAAATCCTTGATTATATTCCTACCTAGTTTCAAGGGACAGTGTGAGAATAAACGAGATAATGCCGTCTGCTCCTAATTACCCACTTTGTAGCTTATTTACAGCAAGCTCTTCCTCTTGGTTTGACCTCATCCTGGCCCTAAGAGATATCTTGGCAGTTTCTGTATATTGTCAATTGCTGTGTGCTATGGAGAAGGAGTTCAAAATGAATATCAGTCTAATAAACACAGTTGGTAAGGAAAAATATCATGTGCATTCCAAAATCAAGCATAAATGCCTTGTAAAATTATTTGTGGTTTTGGATTATGTCTGCTATTGCTTCATTTACGTTAACCAAGTTGATTAGAATGGGCTACATGCCACAATTCTGAAAAGACTTAATGCTCTTTGGAGAGAAGACAAAACCATAAACAGAGGCATTATCACAAATGTTTTATGCACGAGAACAGATCCTCAAATCTATGAAGGGTAAAAAGTGGCTTTACTTTTTCTCTTTGCTGAAATTTTTGCTTCGTAGAACTCACATTTAAAAATACCTGTTGATACCCTTCTGCGTGTGAATTAGTTTCAAAAACTCCAAAAATTGCCAGTTGATACACCCAGCATGGAGAACTCTAAACTGGTGTCCTGAGGTGATTCCTACGGTTGAGAAAGCTAGATTTGATAACGGGGGCATCTCATTCTTTTCTTTTTAGTAATAGGCTGAATTCGCATTTCATCTTCTCTCCCCTCCAATTCTAGTGTGATGAATACCTGTTCTCAGAGGTTGTTTTTTTTTTTTTCTGTTTTTCTAAAATGCTATTTCCACTGTAAAAACAAGGCACTGGGCAGGGGAGAAGTAACATTGAGACTATTATCAAGGACCCCAGGGAGAAGATCCTGAAATCAGGATGGGTCCTCCATCTTGAATCATGGACTATGTAGTCAACCGACTCATTACCAGTATTTTATTGAACTCATTCTCCTGCATGCCCATCACAAAACTCCAATCACTCTTAGAAAGGGTCATTCCCTCCTTTGTTCTGCTCTTAGAATGGCATTTGTCAAGAAGTTAAGATCCAATGTGAAACTGCAAGAGAAGGACCTGGATTATTTTTTTGCTTTTGAAAATGATTCTTGTGCTATGGGTGATTCTATTTGTCCTCACATCTGGGATCTTGGGAGAGGTTCCAGAGATACTCAACTCTATCTCTGAGTAGTTCTAGAATGCCTGTGCTGAACCCATTTCTACAGAGTTCTCCAAGTATTGTTCATTCAGCAAATATTTATTAAGTGCCTACCATGTGCCAGGCACTGTGCTAGTTTCCCTTGGGGGGACATTGACACGAGACAGGTTGTCAGGCTTCCAATACAACATCAGGGGTCCCCTTGTTCGTGGTGGAATGAAGAGCTGTCTCATATCCCTACCTCGTGGAAAGGATAAGCCCAAGAAAACTGAGCTTGTTATCACATTCTCATCCTTCTTTCAACACCTTCCTTTAGGATGTATTGAATCACCTCTTCAGGCTGAGGGCCTTTGTAGGAAGTTGGTGCACATCAGCCTGTGCCAACCGTGTGGCACAGGAAAGACAGAACCAGCTCTGTGAACCCTGTTGCAGAAGTGCCTTTGCTACCCTTTGTGTTAGCCATGACCCTCAGACAACCCTGAGGAGGTAAACACCAGGGAATCTGGGATGGTATTCAAGTATCCCAGAATACTCATTACACCATCAGAAGTCAACACTGGAGCAATTTGTTCTAGAATAATGCTAACATACTTGAAATTTGCAATTGGGAATTTAATTCATCTCAGCATAAGAACATTTCTTTCTTTGTTCTACTGGTTTCAGAAAAAAAGAAAAGGTCTTTCAGGATATCACCACTGCCCATTTCCAGCACTTTGGGTTGATTTTAGGCAATTCTCTCTTATGCAGCCTCAAACAAGCCCAACATTTAAGCTAGATCGGGGATCAAATACAGAGTTAAGAAAGTCTGGAGTAATCAGAAATTTGGAATTTGATATGGTGACGTCTATTGTTTTTAGCACATTAAAAAACAAGTTAGGGGAGTAGATTCATTGACAGACGTGGACTTTTGTGATGAAAAAATAGTTTTGCAATATATTTGTGTTTTGCAGCTAGGCAACCAAAAATGACTAACACACAGGAAGTGTGTACTTGTGTGCTGATTCTAGCCAAATTATGGGGATTATAAATCTCTTATTTTTTTGTGCGAATATTCTCTGTGTAAAAGAAAAAAAATTAAAAGAAATAAAGCCCCTTGAGTTTAGAGGGCTCGTTTTTGTCTGATTTCCCTCCCACAGTCCTCTTATTTTCTTTCCTTAGTTAGTCTTTCCCACAGGGCATCATGAGTGGGAAGTTGTGTAAAAAGAAAAAAAGGAGGGGATTGTAAGCTATTAATTTTTTTTTAAAAAAAATATCCTTCAGGGACCCAGGGAAGAATAATATAAAATGAGGAGTCAATCTTGGCTTCATTATGGAGTGACATATTATATGAACGATGTTACATGTTTTTAACCTTTCAGAAAATAGACTGGCATTGAAGTAAAGACTATTGCTACAAAATAGCTATGATTACATTGTAACTCACACTCCAACATTCTGCTATATATACTACTTGTATCATTACGTAATTCTACAATAACTTCCTGTTGATCTTTTTTTTAAAAAAAAAATCTATGGCATTTAGTAGTCCACAATTTGTATGCCCTTTGGAAATCTTTTCACAGCCTAGGCTAAACAATTGTTTTTATGTATCCAAGTGGGGGGACTTCCGTTACTGTACATCATACATACATTTTTAAGAAAGGAGTCTTATAAAACTTCTCAATAGAAATCACTGTATCTTGACCCTCAACTGGCTGTAGTTCAATTACCTTTCTATACTGATGCCAGGCAGGCAACAAAGCAAATGTGATAGAGTGCCAAGTAAACGGTGATGGGGAGAAACAAATAGAACTTGGCCTATGGGTTACAGGTTGCTCCTGTTGGATTTTAGGAAATGCGGTTATATGTTAAAGATGGTATTACATAAATTCCAAAGATTAACCAACCACTTGGAATATGAAGGGACTCCATTAGAACGTATGCATCGCGTTCACAGAAGTCCACCTCTGCAGGGCCAACGGGCCACAATTTCAGCTCCACCAGGGCCACGCTGTGCAGTTCATTACGTCTCAACCACCTCAGTATCCACCTTTTGCTTCTTAGCCCTGGGCATGTTGGCTGCCTGAAGCCTAGAGGCGAAAGTACCTCTTAAAAACTTTTAATAGAAAGGTACCTGGAAGAAATCTTTGTACCTTATATCCCATAGTCTCCTGTACCTACAAATTTGACAGAGCAATTGCCCTGGATTAACTTCTGGTAAGGAATGAGGATATTCACATCCAAATTTCATGAAATTATTAAGGATTAAGAAAAACTGTATATATACACACGTATATATAGCACCCAAATAGAGTACACAAATTTATTAGAATCAATCAAAATTTTAAATTAATAAATTCATAGAAAGTCATCAATCAAAATTTCAAATTCATAAATTCATAGCAAGTCATCTCTGGAAAGAACGCTGTCCAGAAGTCTGGACATTATAAATCTCAAAACGAATCTTGAGAGCATGTGATATATCCAATTCGGATCTACAGTTTGTTAATGATTTTATAGAGACATAGACGCAGGTTTTCCGACTCCTGGATTGGGAATTGATTTCCAATTGAAAGTACTTTTAGACAATTCTGTTTTTAATAAACAAAAAATTATGACTATTTTTGTACAACCTGTCATTCTTTGCTGTCTTATTTTAGCTTTCATCAAAAATGAATCAAAAGTGGACAGCATGGGTAGGTTTTGAAAGTCCATGTTCAAGATAAATATTAGTCCATATGACATTGATGAAACAAATGTAAGAAGATGGGCTGATAATAATTAACAGTCCCTCAACACAGGGGATCATCACTATGGGTTTATTCTCTGTATTATGACTTGTAGATTCACATTACAATTTTTTTCCCACTGTTATCTCCTCTGCTAGACTTTGAGGGTCTTGGAGGCATGCACTGCTTTTCATTTGTGACTTAGTGGATGGTGATGGGAGGCATACACATGGTTAAGCGCCACTGCTTCAACTTCTCCTTCTCTCATGCCCATGAGGAATACTCCTAATCGGGCTCAGCATCTGTTCCAGGGAGTCCATACATTTATTTATTACTTAATTCATTTCAGGAATATTTATTGAATGCCCACGAAAGTACCTCAGAATATCAGTCTTAGCCCTGGACGTTCTTGGTCCTGCTATTGTTTGGAATATAATTGATGTTCAATAAATATTGGTTTAATAAATGAATAAAGTACCAAATTAGTTTTATTTATTTACTTACTTGTTTATTCTGAATTATGGTAAAATATACATAACATGAAATTTACCACCTTAACCACTTTTAAGTATCCAGTTCATTAAGTACATTCATACCGCTGTGCATCACTCTCGAGAACTCTTTCATCTTGCAAAACTGAAACACTACACCCACTAAACAACAAGTCCTCACTCTCCTCTTCCTGCAGCCCCTGGAAACCACCATTCTATTTTCTGTCTCTATGGATTTGACTACTGTAAGTACCTCATATAAGTGGAATCATACAGTGTTTGTCTTTTTGTGACTGGCTTATTTCGCTTAGCATAATGCCCTCAAGATTCATCCATGTTGTAGCATGTGTCAGAATATTCTTCCTTTTTAAGGGTCAATAGTATTCCATTGCATGTATATACACATTTTGTTTATCCATTCATCTGCCGATGGACACTTGGGTTTCTTCTAACTTTTGGCTATTGTGAGTAATGCAGCTGGGAACACGGGTGTACAAACATCTCTTTGAGACCCTGCTTTCAGTTATTCTGGGTATGCACCCGGGTGTGGAATTCCTGGATCATATGGTAATCCTATTTTTAATTTTTTGAAGAACCACTGTACTGCTTTCTATAGCAGGTGGACCATTTCCCATTCCCACCAGTAGTGCACAAGGGTTCCAACTTCTCCACATCCTTGTCCACACTTGTTATGTCCTGTTTTTTTGAGAGTGTCATCCTAATGGGTTGAGGCGGTATCTTGGGGCTTGGCTTTGCATTTCCCTAATCCAAATTAGTTTTATTTTTGAAGAAGGTATTTTATTCTACTCTGGAGAGACATTTATACCAGTGAAAAGTGAGATTTGTAACTCACACTTCTCCACTCATGATTTGCATGTTTTGCTTTCATTATTTCATTTTTGTAATAAACACATATGCATACACACACACTTTTGTGTAGCAATATTCTCTGCATACAGGAAAATAAAATCCCTGCCAGATATGACATGAGTACTTTTTAGAGGTATTTTAAAGAGTGACTAAGATTCCCAACCATAATCCAGCTCCACTGTGATGCTCTGGGAACATGAATAACTCTCGTGTCTAAAGCAAAGGCTAAGAAATCCACTGACTATTCTAGATCACCTTTGGTAGCTAGGGTCAAGGACATGATGAATTGGAAAAAATACAGATAAACCCTGTTGAGCTCTTTCTTTAAACATTTTTTCCCTCCCTAATGCTTTTCCAGAGTTCTCAGGTTGTAAAGACAAATGATTTATGTTTTATTATCTTTTCCTCCTATCTTAAGAAGAGACCTTACTGAGAGGTTAGAGTGAGTGTTGGTTTTGAAATAATTCTTAGCAAGTTAGTAAATGAGAGATGCAGTGTAAAAATCCCTGGGTAACCCACTATTTGGATATTTAGCTCTTGAACATTCATGGGTGGACAGTAACACCTGTTCATGGGAATATAAAAATATTTGTAAAATGGAGAACATGACCCTCGGTGGTCCAGGGATCTGGGTGAGGATAGTAGAATTTCCTACTTAACTATCCACAAAAACAGTTTGATCACAGTAAAATTTCCAGGAAACCAGAGGATTATTTAGTCCTATCTGATTGGTCCTACACCACCTGGAACATTCCTTTATTTCTCATTCCCTGAAAGGTCCTTGGGAAGGGAGTCAGGACATTGTATTTTAGCCCAACTAGTTTTGACCCTGGGTATGGTTTGTGTCCTCATCTATAAAACAAAAGATCTGAATCTGTGGATTCTTAAGGCCGTCCACTTCCCAAAACTGAAATTCTAGAATTCTGCTTCTCTTGATTACTTTGCACAAACTGCCCTGGTGCCTACAGCAGTGCAAATTCTAGACCCCAAAGGCAAAAGTCCAAAATAGGGTCCCTAAAGCAAAACTTTATTTTTTAGGGCTACTCAGGTGTTCTTGTGGATACTTCCATTTTCACTCTAAAAAACTATTCGTTGCTTATCTGAAATTCAAATTTAACTGAATGTCCTATATTTTATTTGCTGAATCTTGCAAGCCTGAGAGCATGAGTCTTGTGGGTGTGCAGTCCATCTTGGTCATAGCTGTATGAATAACTGAGCAGGTTACACAACCTTCACGCTCCTTGGTTTCCTCACTTGTTGAATGTGAATAATAATAATTTTCCTTAAAGGAGGGCCAGCTCAAGATAAATGGGGTCCTTGGGAAGACTAACAATTTTTCCCCCATTCCAATAAATATATTAGTTAAATATTTGCATGAAATTTATTCAGTGAAAGTAGGAGTAAGCTGTTTTATTTTAATAATAAATTAATGCTCAAAAGAAAGGTTTTAATTTTTTAGAAACAAAATCTCTTATGGTTTGATTACTCTGGCATCTATTTGGCTATACCTCTTCTTAAGCCGAATCTGTAAGGATTAATATTAGAGACTGTACTTCAAGATATTAGTATGGCTCCCGGCACAGAGTTCATTTTCATCATCATCATTTATATCATTATCATCAGATGTAGGGAATAATATTGTTATTCTTAAAATACCTCTGTACGAATAACCTACCCCATAACCTGAAGATGGATTTACAAGCATCATATAATCAGAGCTTCAGATCTGAGAGATGATCTGGTCTAAGTTTATCGTTTTACAGATGGAAACTGAGGTCTAAGCAGATTAAATGATTTACTCAAAGCCTCCTAGCCAGGTAGGCACACAGCCTGGGGTCCTCGGTGCTCTTTGCTCTTATATCATATGACTTTGGGGAGAGGTACATTAATGCTCTGGATATCTAGCTAAGTGATATAATTTATAAAGGATTTACCCCTACAAAGCAAAAATACCAGGCATATTTAAACACGTGCAAATATTAACTGTACCATTATGAGAGTTTATAGGAACATAGAAATCTTACTATCACCATTGGAAGCTTAAAACATTGGCGTCTTTCCCAAAAAAGATCCACTGCAATCATACAAGGGGACACCAGGGAGGTTGAAGCTAATGATCCTCCTAGAGACATCTCCAAATAAACGCCAATTTCCAATTGTGAAACAGCTCGAACGAGTATCCAAGTCTCTTTGGAAACTATTAAGATGCTTGCGCCGATGAAAATTACAAATGCTTATTAAAACAGTATGCCCAAGGAGGCAGAGAAGACAAACAATGACACACAGAAAGGTCACTCCCTGATGAAATGTTTCCATTGGGTGGCCCAGTTCCATGCTTTTCCCCTTGTTTTCCCTCTTAATTAGAGGCTAAAGGAGGTGTGAGTGAGGGCTGGAGAGTTAACTTTCCACGAGAGTTCGAAACCTTCAACTTACAATTCATTGTTCCGAACATTTTCTTACGATTTTTGGCAGCTTGAACGTGCAGGCACATATCTGAGCTGACCTCCTTTGGCTGAAGTTCGCTCACAGTCTGTTCAGCAACAGAGACTAAAGGTTTCTGACATGGCTTAAGAAAGTAGTCGTTTTTAGTGGGTTTACCCTTTGCCTTCTTATTAAAAGTGTGGCTTAACATTATTAGTGTTAATTCCCCAATTAGAGACTGTGCATAATTATCATCCCAAAGTCACGTGGAGCTAAGGAAACAGGCCTATCTGGCATGGGTGCTGAAGGCTGGTTTGAAGGGGATTTCAAATATCCTCAAGTTTAGTTTACTCGTATTCCTTTCTCTTCAGAGTTTTGGTGGAATACCTCAGGTTCCAGACATGCATTTGGACTTTTGGGGATTTGTGGATAAAGCTGAAGGTTCAGAAATATTGTGAGATGAGACAAATGGAAAATGCTTGGAAACTCTGTGTTTGCTGGCCAAATAAATATATAAATAACAACCACACGCTATTAACAGCATTCCTTAGCGCAGCTGACCCATATAACACAGCTCCTTATTTAGATGATAAAACAAAGGGTTTTCATAAAGTTCTTGCATAGATTTTCATGTGCTAGACTTTCTGCTTTTAAACTTTCATAACTAAGAGTATTCTTATAATGGAGACAACGTCTAAATGGCATTTGAAGGGAAAATGAGCTTTTATCTCTCAGTTGTGGTGAACTTCATTTCTATCAGCCACAAAACTCTCTTTCTAAAACTATATATAGAAATATATAATTATATATACATATATAAAATAAATATGTATATATATTTTTTGCTTAGTTATTGTTCATTTGTCGAAAGATCTGAAATAAGCATACATGCTAACGGTATGAGTTTGGGCTACTTTTGTGCCTTGTTTTTCCCATCTATAAAATGAGGATGATAGTGATACCTGCTTCATAGGATTGTTGCAGGGATGAAATGAGATAACAGATGTAAAATGTTTAGAATAAGGCTTGGTGCATGATTATTACTCAAATGGCAGCTGATACTATACTTTTAAGGATTTATTATTAATACTATTACCTGCATCCCATTTAGTTTAGTATTTTTAAATGGATACAATTGATTTGATGGTTTGCATGTACATTTCACATAACTCAGCCACTCCACTTTTTTGTCTGTAGGAAACACACATACACACACGCATATATACACACGCACAGCTAAGTTAACTAAGTATCTTACTTTAGTTCTCTTGCTATAGGTTAGAAAGCACGAGGTGCAGCGAAGAGGGAAATCTAAATCTGAAAGTTCATAGCGAGAGACGAATCGTGCCTCCCCATTCCTAGAGCCCAGATGGGGTTACCATCCCATAACCAATTTCTGTCCCCGTAGGGGCTTAGATGCTAATTCTTCCCTACTCATCCTGTAAGACTGTGCTGGAAAGGTCTGGAACTGCGGAATCAGTGCAACCAAAATGCTTTGAGACACTGCTGAGGTATTGGATTTTGTGCTAATAATATATAGTTTCAACTATAGGCTCATTATACATTTATTTTTAACTACCACTCTAGATGGTACAGGCCATACCAATATATTTTTTCTCTATGTTTCTATGCACCAAAAAATGCTTTAAAAAGTGCTTTCTGATTGTGATTTTTTTCCCCAAGGAATCAACAGAAGAATAGAATTATATACGCATTTTTAAGGGTCTTTTTGTTCAGTCTCAAGAAAATATTCTATTTTCAAGAGCCCACATGTATCTTGGCTCTTATCAAAATAAGCAAATAATTTCTAAAAACTCCATTTTGGATTTGTCAGCATCCATCACTGCCTGACAAGTGAAAATCCTGGAAATGTACAGAAATTTTCTGTATAAGTAGGTTCTTCGAATGCTTCACTTCTAGGCTAGCTGTTAGGGCCAGCCAGCTGCTCTCCAATCAAGACGAAAACCAAAAATCTGTAATAAGTAAATAATCTAATTTTCTTTATTCCAAATGACTAGGTTTCAAAACTTAATCAGAAACATGTCCATGTGCTTTCTCATGCTCTTCCATATGAAAAGAGAGTAGGCAAAGAAACTAAATAGGGAAAACATAGTAAAACAGTAAATCAGGTCTACATACAAGACACACAGAGAGTTAATTGCCTAAGAAGACAATTTTTTCCCCTGAGGTTCCTCAAATTGAAGTTTGAACTTTTTCTCACTGAACACATATAATTAATCTGTGGAACTGAATCCAATGGGGTTTTGAGGGCATTTTATTTTGAGTAAAAATAATGTCATGTCTAAACCAGTAGAGTAGCTTTGACTATTGACTTAAAAATACGTGATCGCGTCTGAGTTACTATTATATCTTCTTAGCTTTCTTTATATAACTTCTCTCCTTCAGGAGGGGAGATCTCTTCACTTGCAGGAAAATGTGCCTCTAAGGAAGGTAAGAGGCAAAGGGCTGCATCTACATGTGTACCGCACGAGATGAAGGTCAGATGGCAGCAGAGTTCACCTCACTGCACACCTCTGAGTTGCCCAATGGTTTTCCAGGCTTTGGGGAGGCTTAAGTGGGTGAAGTCTAGTTCATTCTATCAGAGAGCTTGTTGCATTCCAGCCAAGGAGGAAACAAAGACTCTTGAATAATTAGCTACCATACAATGTGATTCTTGCTAGGCAGACCAATAAACAATCTCTAAGAGAAGACAGGAAGCCCCACAGTGTTTGGAGTAGGGGAGAAACAAGATAGCACTTTTGTCTTTAAGAAGATAAAGGCATTATTTCAGAAATACCGTATAATCCAGCTATCCCTTTACTGAGTATTTATCCTAAGAACTTGAAATCAATGATCCAAAGAGACTTATGCACCCCTATGTTCATTGCAGCATTATTCACAATAGCCAAGACATGGAAGCAACCCGAGGGCCCTTCTACGGATGAATGGATAAACAAGATGTGGTGTATACATATACAATGGTACACCACTCAGCCCTAAAAAGAGACAACATGGTCACATTTGCAACAACATGGATGGATCTTGAGGGTGTAATGTTAATCGAAATAAGCCAGACAGAGAAAGACAAATACTGCATGATTTCACTTGTACATGGAAGATAAGAAATACATGGGTAAAGAGAAGAGATTAGTGGTTATCAGAGGGGAAAGAGGTTGGGGGATGGCAAAAGGGGTAAAAGGACACATATGTATGGTAATAGACAAAAATTAGACTACTGGTGACGAGCACGATGAAGTCTCATCAGAAATTGATAAATAATAATGTACACCAAAAATTACACAATGTTATAAACCATTAAGATCTCAGTAAAACTACTGGGAAAAAAAAAGAAGATAAAGTCATTTTTGATCAGGTTGTTTGTTTTCTTGTTGTTGAATTATATGAGTTCTTATATATTTTTTAAATTAATCCCTTGTTGGATATATGGTTTGCAAATATTTTCTCCCAGTTGGTGGGTTGTTGTCTTTTCATTTTGTTCATGGCTTCCTTTGCCTTGTAGAAGATTTTAGTTTGATGTAGTTCCATTTGTTAGTTTTTTCTTTTGTTTCCTTTGCCTGAAGAGACATGGTATTTGAAAAGATATTGTGAAGACAGATGTCAAAGAGTGTATGCCTATACTTTCTTCTAGGAGTTTTATGGTTTCAGGTCTTACATTCAAGTCTTTAATCCATTTTCAGTTAATTTTTGTGTATGGTGCTAGATAGTGGTCTACTTTCATTCTTTTGCATGTGGCTGTCCAGTTTGGGAACCCTCATACGCTGCTGGTGGGAATGCAAAGTGGTGCAGCCACTATGGAAAACAGTTCAGAGATTTCCCAAAAACTAAAAACAGAAATACCATACAATCCGGCTATCCCACTACTGGGAATTTATCCAAAGAACTTGAAGTCAAGTTTGAACCCAAGGGACCATCAATGGATGAACGAATAAAGAAGCTGTGCTATATATATATATACACACACACACACACACACACACACACACACACACATACACACACACAATGGAATACTACTCAGCCATAAAAAAGACAAAATCTTGTCATTTGCAACAACATGGATGGACCTTGAGGATATGATGTTAAGCGAAATCAGCCAGAGAGAGAGACAAATACTGCATGATTTCACTTATATGTGGAAGATAAACAAACACATGGATAAAGAGAAGAGATTAGTGGTTACCAGAGGGGAAGGGGGCTGGAGTGAAAGGGGTAAAGGGGCACATACGTGTGGTGACAGATAAAAATTAGACTACTGGTGGTGAGCATGATGAATTCTATACAGAAATTGGTAAATAATAATGTACACAGAAGTTATACAATATTATAAACCTTTATGATTTCAATAAAATAATTGGGAAAAAAGAAGACAATAAAGGCAGCAGCATCATGGGAGGCTCTGGAGTCGGGAAGGAAAGTGGCAGTAAGGCCTGTAAGAATTTACAGAATTTGAAAGAAACAATGAAGACCTTGATTATGGCAGGAACAGTAAGGACAAGAAGGATCTTAGGAGGTGCTTTCAAGAAGAAAGTGAAAGAATTTAATGACAATTAAATATATGTGGTGAGAGACAGGAGCTCAGCCATGATGACTGGCAGTTTTCAAGCCTCAGTCCTAGCTCCTCTTCTCTTTCCATGCCAGTGACACATGCATGCATTCAACCACCACAACTGCATTCAATTACCTTCTCTACACCAATGAATAATAAAGAGATTTCTCCAGGCTTCTCCTTGGAATTCCAGATCCACAGGGTCCACTCAGTGCTTGGGATGTCTTCTTAGGTATATTAGAGGCGCCTGGGACTCAAGATGTTCAAAATCAACCCCAAATCTGATTCTCTTGCAGGATTCAATCTAAGTAAATGACACTTCCATCGTTCCAGAAACTCATGAGTCATCTTCGATACTTTCTCTTACCTCACCCCCATATCCAATATCACTCCACATCCTTAGATTTTACCTCCTAAATCTCATTTGAATCTGTCCACTTATCTCCAATCCCACTGCTTATTGTGCCAGCCCAAACTACTGTCATCTCTGGCCTGGAAATCTGCAAAAGTGTCCAAAATGCTCTTCCTGCATCCATATTCATTCTCCTTGTTACTGTCTGAGTGAACTTTCGAAAATGTAAATCTCTTCATGTTACTCTTTCTGTTGAAAAATGCGAGTGGTTTCCATTGCCGTTAGGATGAAAGAGCAAAATCCTCAACGTGGCCTAGAATGTGTCTTAACACCTTTTCTGCTCTCTTTGCTAGTTAAGTCCTATGTTGTGTTCTGATCTCAGCTTAATTAACTACTCCAGAGGAGGACCTTTCCTGAGGACCCTAACTAGGTCAGAGACCATATACAGTTCTCACGGCACTATGTACCTCTCTAGCTACCCCTTAACATTGATGCTCACCATGGAATTCTTCTCCTCTAGCACAAGGCCTGGCACATATTAGATACTCAATAAATATTCAACTGAAAACAGGCTAAATGAATAAAGAATAAGTCCACAGTTTCTAATGTGGATGAACAGATAAAGTCATTGATCAAAGCTGAGAATAGAGTTGGACAATGGGTAGAGTTGGATAGATGAGTTATAGACTTCGTTTTTACATCTCCATTGGCTAGCCAAGGAGGTAGTGGGATAGACAAAATAGTTTCAGGAGAGAAGTAGAAACTGGGAGTCATGATGCTTATGTCCTTGAAACTTTGCCTTGCTAAGGGGGCAGATACAAAGAAGAGTTGTAGCTCAAATGCCTCCAGGGACCACCCAGAAAAGGAATGTGTGTGAAGTGGTGAAGTAGGAGACAAGTGGAGGTGGGGAAACTGGACGATGCATGCTCTGCTGTCAGGCATGCAAAATCAGATGAAAACACATCATCCTATCAGCAAAACAGAACACTTCTGCAAATTCCATTCAGCCCTCTGAGGGGGCTGTTTGACATCTTGGAGAGTGGAGGAAAAGGCCAAAGGTAAAACCACGGGTATGCAGAGAAGAAGCCGGCAAAGGAGATGAAGAAATAATGATTGTGGAGGAGAGAAGCAGTGGAGTATGGTCTCTTGGAAGCCAGGAGAGGAAACTTATCAAAGAGAAAGGAGTGGGTCAACAGTTTCAAGCTTCTGAGACTTCAAGTACAACAAGGATTAAAATTAGGCTATTGGATTTGGCATCACTAACCTTCATAAAAGCAGCTTCATGCTAAATTTACACTAAAATTCGTGGTTTCCAGCCCTCGAGCCAGGTTGATTTTGGCATTTTTTTCAACAAATAGGGTTACCACAGTGCGCTGTTTCTGACCTTATTTAACTCAGGTTCCCTTTTGCTAAACATAAGTATCTCACATTCTTCTTTAATATTATTTTAAAAATCCAAAGAGGGCCAGCCCCAGTGGCCTAGTAGTTAAGTTTAGCATGCTCTGATTTGGCAGCATGGGTTCAGTTCTCAGGTGTGGACCTACGCCACTCATCTGTCAGTGGCCATGCTGTAGAGGCAGCTCATGTACAAAAAGAGGAAGATTGGCAACAGATGTTAGCTCAGGGCAAATCTTCCTCAGCAAAAAAAAAAACCAAATAAACTTTAAAACATAACTAAAACCAATTCAAACAAGAGTAATTTTGAATCTGCTTCACATGATCACAATTTGACTACCCAACAATCTGGAGAGATATATAGGATAGATATTATCCCCATTTTATAGATGAGAATACAGAAGCTCAGAGAGGTCAAGGATCTATCAGGGATCACACAACCAGTTAAATGCCCCAATCACAATTGGCCTGAATCTGGGCTCCTCCCATATTGACAGTGTGCTAGATGCTTCCTCGTTAGTCTACTCGGTGATCTGCTATGAACAGTATCAGCCAAGCACACCTCTACCACAGGAAACACACACTCATACACAGCAAGCCAAGCTGACCATGGTTTAGAAGTTCATCTCTCCACTTGGAAGACACCATATTGCTTGTCGGAGCCACGAAAGCTGGGACCATCTTCAGATCCCAGGAAACAGGCTGCCTGCTTTTTCCTCATCTGCTCCTGTAAGTAAGTGGCTTCTATGATCGTGTCTTTAATGAAAACTGAACTCATCTCCAGTGAGAAACCATTTCTTCTGGATGTACGACTTCAGTGGTTGGGAAGCTCAATCTGCTTGAGACCCCCGCCTTTGGCACCTGGTACATATCACTGATATGCCCTTGCAGGTGACATGGCTTTCTCATTCAGGCAGAACAGATGTGAAGGTCACTGAATGTGCTCATATGGGTCTCAAAAATGCTTATTAACACAAAACTAATGGCATATGATTACCTCTTAAAATTTTGCTTGATAGCCTCAAAATATCATTTCTGAATAAATGCTGCCTAAACAATTTTATTTCCCACAAAGTAAATCCCAGTAAGATCAGAAGTGTTTGGTTTTAAGTATAAGTGATATTAACAGCAACACTAGCTTGTTTATTAGGTGAGTGAGTGAGTGAGGGGTATGGGCCAGGGGCTTTATAAAGATTACCTGTGAGCTTAACCACAAACCATCAAGGTGGGCTACCTCAGAGAGGCTATATTTGCCTAAGGTCACACAGCTACTAAGTGGCAGACTGGATTTGAATTCACATCTACCTTGCTCTGAAGCCCACTCTCTCACTACACATCAGGCCTCAGGAACAAATTAGAACAAGAAATGCTGAGGAAGGGAGCGAATTCACTAATCTTACTATTTTACTATTTAATAGTATTAATGCTCAAAATTCAAGACAAAGAAAGCCTTGAAATAGATGTGTCCATTCCCTCTCTTCTAGCTCCAACTCCTGGGAAGCATCAATTCTCTTCACGCAATCTCTCCTCCACTGCCTGTCATGTTTGTTGTGTACCATATGGAAACTTCTGGAACCAGTTTCCAAGTCACCTGTCTGAATTGCTGACACCACATAACTCTGACTACAGCCTTCCAATTTCCTTTCCCAACTCCCAATTTTCTTTCTCAAGGAAGGGTCAGAATAGTGCATTAACATACTTTATTTATCCTATACTAGAGGTTTTCATGTTGAAAACTCTAGTAGACTCTCGTTACATGCTGTCTTTTTAAAAAGAATATCTGCTTAACTTTAATCCATTACCTGAATCTGGAATGTACTAAACGGGTTGTTATATGGAGTCACCTGTGGAGAGTTTAATGGAAAAGTAAGACAGCAAATTAGTACCATATGATTAGCTTGAGTAATACTAAGTTTATTTATTCAAGGGCCCTCAGAAGAATGCACTGTATTTTTAAGATATGACTTGTTTTCCATATCTACACAGAGGCTTATTGCTATTTAACTGGACATTTAATTTTCTACTTACTCATTTTTCCCCTTACAGACAGCTCTTTGGCTATTCAGTATGTGCATAACGCAGAGTAAAATAATTACAGGAAAAGGGACACAGAGAATGTCATAATTAAATCGTGCATTTGCAAAATACACTCAGATATACCCGAAACATCTTGATTGCTATAATCAGGTAGATTAGGTTTTCAGCAAATACTTTTTTAAACAGAGGTTTATCTAAAGTCAGAAGCAGAGAGGCAGCTCTCAAAATCACCTGATAAGACAACATTAACTAAATTTGCCTCTGATTACTTTTAAAAAAATAAGATATAAAGACAAATCAAAATGTAAATCGATGGATTTGTGAAACATTAGGGCATTTTCCACGACCTTCTAGAACAGGTTTATTTTTTCCTCTTTAACTCTCATTAGCTAAAGCCCCCATGCGTACCGATGGCAAATGCAGAAAGTTACTGCCTCAGGATGTGCTTTCAACTTTTCTTTTAAGGTTTGGAGGTTAAAGTTCAGAGCAGATGCTGTTGCGGGGGTCAATGAAAGCACAAGAACTATGCGGGAGAATGGTGTTGCCACAAGTTAAAAAACATTCAGTGTTTTTATAAAGAAAAAACATTCTCTGTTTTCATAAAGAAAAAAACATTCACCGTTTTTATGAAGAAAAAACATTGTCTGCCAAAAAAATAAGAAATGATGATCAAAAGGGATTTAAGCCAATTACCAGGGCGAAAAACCCCAGCTATGAAATAGAGCGTCAAGGACTCCAAATCCTCTTACGCTCTCTTTTTCTACTTTATGGTGTTTGAAGTTTATATGCAAAATATTTCGCTCTGATCCCCATCTAACTAATGGGCTCGTTGAGGGTGCTGGTGATTCTGCTGATTTACTGAATGGCGACCTGCAGAGAATAAACAAAAGACAAGGAAACCAATTTTAGGGAAACAAACAAACAAAATTACCTAGAAAATTAAAACCTAATATAGCTTTATCCTCTAGAGAGCTCTGCCTGATTGCAGACTGAGCTTAGAATCAGGATTCAAAGGCACGACATGCCAGTTCCGTTGTAAGAGTTCTGCCCAAGATATGTTCATTAAATGGAAAACCATCTTTGCTGCTGCCTTCTGTAATGAGGGGACAGTAAGGCAGATACTAGTCCAGGAACCGGGGAAACAGGCTTTACTCTTCAACTCAGTTACTGTCTTTTTGTTTGTTTAGTTTTGTGAGGAAGACTGGCCCCAAGCTAACATTTTGCCAATCTCCTCTTTTTGCTTGAGGAGGATTGTCGCTAAGCTAACATCTGTGCCAATCTTCCTCTATTTTGTACGTGGGTCGCTGCCATAGCATGGCTTGATGAGTAGTGTGTGAGTCCACGCCTGGGATCTGAACCCGCAAACCCTGGGCTGCCAAAGCAGAACGTGTACACTTAACTACTACACCACTGGGCCAGAGCAGTTGCTGGTTTTTAATGAAACAAAATCCAAGTTCTGAAGGCATATTGTCGCCAAACATAGCCAGCCCTCTTTCAAAGATGAAAACTATAATCCTTCCTTTCCCACAGAAACATTGATTCAGCAAATTAGGCCTTATGCAGCACTGTTCCTTCCTGCCGTTTTCTGTTCCCCATCACCAATGCCAGGTGCCCAGAATGTAAAATCTCCCTCCAGGGGAAGGCAGAGGACAAAGGCAGCGAGCTGGAGGGAACCTGCTGAGAATCCAGGGTAGCGCAGGTGCTCCAGAGGACTTTTTGCCCATCGAGAAGAAGTTACAAGTGAAATTCAAGTCTTCAAGAGAGAAATTCTGCCTCAAACCTTCCCTCTTGAGTGGTCTTCTTTAAGCCCTATTCTTGTATAATTCTAGTTCTTTGGCATGGGAAACTGACACTTTTGATCTAGTAATTTAAGGGTAATTTACTGTGAGTGGTAATTTATTAAGTAAGATTCAAGAGTGGAGAGAGCTCTCATAAGCAGGACAGAACTCAACTCACGCTCAAGTGTTCTTGACTCGGGTCTTCTAAATGGAACCTATGGGGCTTGATCTCAGTGATTCAGAAAGCCTCATCAAACTTCTTCCAACTCCTGAATTCTTCTATCTCCACACCCCACTCTGTGCTGCATAATTGGAAGTAAGTCTTAAAATGTAAATTCCCTGATGTCATATCATGTTGGTTTAAATTCATAGTAAGCTATAACTGGGTAATTTCTCTGAAGAGACTTACAATGCAGGAGGAAGCTGGGAAAGCCATGTGACTGCATTTGGCCTGGGGCCAGTTCTTAACACTAAATTGCTTCAAAAATACTATTTTTGTTCTGTAGTGATTGTGATGAATGGCCCATCATGGTGGGGACAAAGATGTACCTCGTATAGCAGGATACGTGGGCCTCTAGGAGATGCTAAATCTCTCTGCTTGCTATGATCGTGCATGTATTCAAGCTCACATTCAATCCATGAGGAGCTTTATTTTTGTTTAATAATAAAATGCGTGGCCACATCCTAAAGAAGAGGTCAATTTTCTGGTGATGATGACAGCAATAGTGGATACAGACCAAAGGCACCAAGAGTCAGGTTATATTTCTTCAGAAGTCAATTCTGGCTTTCTTGAGCATTGGGCAATAAATGATCCCAGCTGTCCTCTTTCCATAGATAATCCTCGTAGAAAAGCTTTTTCAAGGATCCTCTTTTCTTTCCTTCCCTCCCTTGGCCTCATCTCATGATCTGTCTGCCCCTTCCCCAATGGGATGAGTTTCTGCTATGGATTGATGAGATTCCAGGTCATTGTAAAGGACAGGCAGGTAGGAGTGCTGGGTCTTCCTTAAAAGGCGAAGTGTGCTCTGCTTCTTGCCTCAATATAGCCAAAGTGAAAGGTGATCCTGGGTCTGAGACAGTCCAGCTATCCCTCCCTCACTCCTTGTACCTTCTCTCTTCTTCCCAGGGGCTAAAGCCCAGTATAGCTTGGGCCAGCTCAGTGCATTGCATCTGGGGAAACGTATTCTCTCTTGCTGCTTTCTCTGGTTCAATTTCCCCACTGCTGTCCGGGCTGCCTTGGCTCTGAAAGGTCTAAAACTCAGTGGAGCATATATGGTCTACTGGCTAATGCGGGAATCAGCAAACTATGGCCCGTGGGCCAAATCCACCCCACCGCCTGTGTTTGTAAATAGTTCTATTGGAATACTGCCATGCCCATTCATTTATATATTGTCTCTGGCTGCTTTTGTGCTACAACAGCAGAGTTGAGTAGTTGTGACAGAGACCATACGGTTCGTCAGCAAAACCAAAAATGTTTACTAACTGGCCCTTTACAGAAAAAGTTTGCCAACTCTTGGTTTAGACCATTGTAAAATGGAGCTGAAATATTCAGTATTTGGTTACCTGCAGTGGAAACATTCTAACTAATAGACTGAAATTTCAATGTGAAATAGAGCAGAAGTTATTTGGGACAATCTAGATTAGATTAGGAAAAAATGAGTGTTCTACATAGTCCAGCCCAACTCATTAAATTTATATATAGTATTGGTGTTTTCAGCCAATGCTACACTTAATTATAAACTATTACTTTGCTTCAATTTGTCATTGTTTCAGGCTGTGAGGGTCTGGGTTCGGCAGAACTGGCAGTAGGAGAAGCTGGCTGAGTATCACAGGATGTTCCAGCTCCCCCAGAGATTCTCAAACACATGGTTTTTAGAATCCTCAGTTGAGAAACTGATGGGCTCCATCTTGGTCCCAGCCCCTCTGGGAACTTATACAAGAGGGGTGGCTGTGGTCTACATCAGGACCCAAATATTCTTGGGTTTCCTGAGCATAATGCCACTTATTAGCACTCACTCTTACTTTCCATCTGTGTGTAAAAGAACTACATTTATGATGTCATTTACATGTGTGCATTCCGTAAATACCCATCATAGTGGACCTTCTAATGGGGGCGTGGTTTCTGCTTTCATGGAGCTTACTCTATAACCCAAAGGAATAGATAAGTAAATCAAAACACTTTCCATTGTGTGTAGCAAAGGAAACCATCAATGAAATGAAAAGGCAACCTACTGAATGGAAGAAAATATTGGTAAATCATGTATCTGATAGGGGGTTACACCCAAAATGTATAAAGAAGTCCTACCACTCAACAGCAAAAAGAAAAACATAATTTAAAAATGAAATCTTGCCATTTGCAACAACATGGATGGACGTTGATGGTATTAGGCTAAGTGAAAAAAGTTCGACAGAGAAAGACAAACGGTGTATGATTCCACTCATGTGTGGAATATAAAAAACAAAACAAAATAAAGCAAATAAAATAAAACAAAAACAAACTTATAGAAGTAGACAACAGATTGGTTGTTACCAGGCAGGAAGGGGGTTGGAGGGGAGGGCAAAATGGGTAAAGGGGGTTAATTGTATGGTGATAGATGGAAACTATACTTTTGGTGGTGAGCACACTACAGTATACACAGGTGTTGAATTATCATGTTGTACATCCAAAACCTGTACAATATTATAAACCAATGTTACTTCAATTATAAGTAAATAAATACAATAAAAATAGGCTAAGTATCTGAGTAGACATTTTTCAGAAGAAGACATACAGATGGCCAACAGGTCATGAAAAGGTGCTCAATGTCACTAGTCATCAGGGAAATGCAAATCAAAACCACAATGAGATATCACCTCACACCTGTTAGAATGGCTATTATCAAAAAGATAAGAAATTACAAGTGTTGGTGAGAATGTGAAGAAAAGGGAACCCTTGTGCACTGTTGGTGGCAATGTAAATTGGTGCAGCCACTATGGAAAACAGTATGGAGGTTGCTCAAAAAATTAAAAATAGAAATACCATATGATCCAGCCATTCCACTGCTGGGTATATATCTGAAGAAAACAACAACAGTAACTCGAAAAGATATGTGCACCCCCACGTTCATTACAGTATTATTCCCAATAGCCAAGATATGGAAACAACTTAAACATCCATCAATGGATGAATGGATAAAGAAAAGGTGGTCTACATACTTAGTGGAATGTTATTCAGCCATAAAAAAGAACGAAATGTTGCCAACTGCAACGACACGGATGGACCCCAAGGGCATTTTGCTAAGTGAATGTCAGACAGAGAAAGACAGGTACCATATGATCTCACTTATATGTGGCATCTAAAACAAACAAAAAACCCCAAACCAACAAAGCTCATAGGCTCATAGACACAGAGAACAGTTTGGTGGTTGCCAGAGGTAGGGGTGGAGGGTGGGCAAAACAGGTGAAGGGGGTCCAAGGTACAAATTTCTAGTTATAAAATAAATAAGTCCTGGGATGTGATGTACACCATGGTGACTATAGTTAATAATACTGCATTACATACTTGAAAGTTGCTAAGAGAGTAAATCTTAAAAGTTGTTATTACAGGGGCTGGCTCCGTGGCGGAGTGGTTAAGTCTGCGCGCTCCGCTGCAGGCGGCCCAGTGTTTTGTTGGTTCGAATCCTGGGCGCGGACATGGCACTGCTCATCAAACCACGCTGAGGCGGCGTTCCACATGCCACAACTAGAAGGACCCACAACGAAGAATATACAACTATGTACTGGGGGGCTTTGGGGAGAAAAAGGAAAAAAATAAAATCTTAAAAAAATTTGTTATTACAGGAAAAAAATGTATAACTATATGTGACAATGAATTTGCTATACATGCATATATAGAAGCATTATGCTGTACATTTGAAACTAACATAGTATTATATGTCAATCATGCCTTAAAAAAAAGCCCACATTCCAAATAGTTATTTAAACTACATCTCTGTAGAGTGATAACTGAACGTTGAGAAGGTTCTAAGTTCAAGTGGCAATTTGAATAGGGTTTTCAAGCAAAGTTTCGTTCAGGAGCTCAGGTGAGAGTAAACCTTTTAAACTTGTGTGTTTTTATGGATACGAAGGGAAGAGCATTCCAGCTTTTGGGCATACACTAAAACTTGTTATGGTCAATCATGATGCTAATGATGGTAGAAAAGGAATGTCATGTGCAAAGGCTCAGAAGAAGCATTTAAGTCCCATTTGTAAACACCAAACTTAAATGAGGGCAACCTTTTTTCCAGTTTACAAAATATTTCACTTATCCTCCAGGAAACATGATAAAATATAGAAAACTGCCGTTTCCATGGGCCTCTAACCATTCTTTCTGGCTCAGACATTTGTGTCTCTATAAGAATGAAAAACTAGTGCAATGAAAAACAAAATGGAGTTCCAAAGCCATGGTTAACTGACACACCTGCAACCTGGATTGATTGTGATACTCAGCCCTGCAGGACTAGTCATACGATTGTTAACGTCAGTACGAGTCAGCGAAACTCATTGCTAGAACAGCTGATTTACATCATAGCCCTAGTTCAGAGACAGAACATCTGAAAACAGGTTTGTAGTTTAGTCCATCAACTCTACAGAAGGATTGGGAATAAAAGAGCCTGGAAAGAAAATGAGGATCAATATAAAGAGAATTGCTTTGCTGCGAGAAAAACTCGACAGTGTAGGAAAAGGATGCATGGTGTGGCTCAGAGAGGGGACTCGGGATCCTGTGGGAGGGTGTTTCTTTCTTCTATCTCACATTAATCACATAATTTTATAGATGGGGTCCTCAGATATAATCTGGTTCAATCACTCATCTTACAAATGAGAAATGTGCGATGTCCGCTCAAATACTGGCTAGGCAAAATACGGTGTCTGGTGATAGAAAGGATGCAAGGGGATGCAAAGAGAATCCGACACGGACCTTAATCTGTCTTCAGAGAGTTTATAGCCTACTAATGGAACTAAGATACACATAAACATTACGAAGTGGAATGTATGCCCTTGCATTTGAGGATCTAAAGTTTTGATTGAGTGCTATAAGCATTCAGGGGAAGAAAATTGTCCTTCTTGTTGGGAGCTGGGATGGTGTGGGAAAGGCAGGGAGGGAGGTTTAGTGAGATGTTTTCAGCTGAAATCAGGAAATATCAAACCTAGGGTAGGACCAGGCAGTGCTGGAGACACAGTGGTAAACAAGACAGAGAGTCCATGTCCTCATGAATAATATGGTGTTTGGGGAGGGGAGATTTTTTTTCACATAGACTTGAAGAAAGGAGAGTGATTAGTTGATGTCTTGAGGCACCTTCTCCTGTTGTACTAAGACAGAGAGGGGCAGGTTTACACAGGGTCTCTGTGTGAGAAAAGACAGGAACGCGCACACGGAGTCCTCTTCTCAGAATGTACTCAATAGTGTACGATTCTAGTATCCTGGGACTTTGAGCCTGAACACATATTTGGGGAGTGTAGGGAGGGAAGTGGCACATTCTGCTTTCTGTTCCCAAATGGTGGAATAAAAGTGGCCATGATGCTCCTCTATTTTGGGAAAATATTTTCACTGCGGTCTCTGACCTTTGGGAGACGTTACCAGATCACACGAGGAATTTCTCCCTGTGTTTCTCCTAAGAGAGATTTCAAAAGATCATGTATTTGTTGCTTTTGTTATGATACTTTGTTAGTTCAGCCCCCTAGGGAAACAGTCCCTTTCAAGAGGGGGAAGAATGATTGTCAAGCGAATATTTTTTTTTACTGATTATTTGTGTCAATGAAGTGAAAACAACTCACGAGATTTTTTTTGTTTTTTTCTGAATCCTGGAATGAGATGAAAATATAATAGCAGTAGTATTCCAACTTATAGATAACAGGATTTCTCTATCTTACATTTTTATGTGATCTTATAATAACCTTTGCCATCATTAGTTATGTTGTGCTACATTAGCCAGCTTTGGGAAAGATAGATTATTATCTAATATAATAACTTATTTAAAAGGCCCAGGTCTTGTATTCACTTTCAATAACATATAATTCATTCTACCTAGAGAATTATTACTGGATGTCCTCTATATTTTCACAGCCTCCTTCCCCCCTGCTCTGCAAAGGTTTTTAAAAGTACTCAGTAGGAACTGGGTCACGATGCTTCAGACTTTCCTACGGGAAAAGGAAGAATGATGTGGTGCAAATTTTTCCCATCTGAGGCATAGTGAAGGCAACATGCTTTTCAAGTTACCAACGTACCAAGGAAAGGTGCCATGTCAGGACAATATGTGGCATCATTTTTTTTTTTCAGGAAGATTGGCCTTGAGCTAATATCCATTGCCAATCTTCCTCTTTTTGCTTAAGGAAGATTGTTGCTGAGCTAACATCTGTTCCAATTTTCCCCTATTTTATGTAGGATGCTGCCACAGTGTGGCTTGACGAGCAGTGCTAGGTCCACACCTGGGATCGGAGTCTGTGAACCCTAAGGCCGCCCAAGCAGAGTGTGTGAACTTAACCACTATGCCACAAGGCCAGCCCTCTGTGGCATCATTTTTTTGTTTGTTTGTCTTTTTTTTTTTTGTTTTTTGTTTTTTTTTGGAGGAAGATTAGCCCTCAGCTAACTACTGCCAGTCCTCCTCTTTTTGCTGAGGAAGCCTGGCCCTGAGCTAACATCCGTGCCCATCTTCCTCTAGTTTATACGTGGGACGCCTACCACAGCATGGCTGCCAAGCAGTGCCATGTCCGCACCCGGGATCCGAACCAGCGAACCCCGGGCCGCCGAGAAGCGGAACGTGCGAACTTAACCGCTGCGCCACCGGGCCGGCCCCTGTGGCATCATTTTTTAAGAGCTCTGGTTCAGTTAGCAAAACCCAAGTCCACATTGTAGCAAATGGGAGCCATAGTACTGCCACCTATTTCATAGGGTTGTTGCAAAGATTAAATGAGACGTTAAATGTAAAGCACTTAGCATAATGTCTGACACATCAAAAGCATTAGTAATTCTTATATCATCATCTAAAAAGACTAATCTCTGATCTTCAGATGGCCAGCCTACCCTCAACAGACACCAAGAGATCTTCCACATAACCTCTCCCCACTCCATGCATCTCCAAGATGTCATGTAACGTGAGCCGAAGAGTATCTACGTATGGCATTCATTCAAAATTATACAGCATGCTTTCCTTCGTAAATCTGGAATTCACCCCAGGAGATTTATCAGGCCTGTGAAAGGGGAATGTCTCCTAAATGAGCTAGAGAAAGCAATGAAAAAGAAAGAAACAAGGCCAGGCAGTGACTTAAAACATGTCAGCGATGGGTCTATTTTTTCCATCAACATGTGCTGTTCTCATTAATGGAAGTTTCTCACACACTCAGTAAGGGAACAGGCAAAGGTCTATTTTGCTATAGTGTTAAGGCTCATCCAAACATTTAAGAGATGTGGTAAGCCATAAATTTTCTCCAGACCATCATCATCTCTGCGAGATCAAGTGCTTGTGACCTAAAACATCTCTAACCTTTGAAATAGCACCAAGACTCCTTCAAATTTTTTTCCCACTAATGAGGCAAATTTATGATATACACTTTATCCTATGAGTTTTGGAAACAGCTCTCCCACTGTCTGTCAAAACCACTCCTATTTTCTTGTTGGTCAGATCATTAGCCTAGTTAATGGAAGAGAGGCAGACTATAGTCCATGGGCCAATTCAGCCCACTGATTGTTTTTGTAAATAAAATTTTATTGGATGGCATCCAAGCTGAGTCATCTACATATTGCCTATGGCTGCCTTCATGCTACAACCGCAAAGCTGAGTAGTTGCAACAGAGATTGTGTGGCCAGCAAAATCTAAAGTCTTTACTATCTGGCCCTTTATAAAATTTTGCCAACCCCTAATCTAGATCATTCTCTGTAGAAAGAATGAATTCTGTTTCAAGAATAGATGTCTATCAGAGAATTTAAAAATTTTCCATGTTATCAAATCCAGACACTTGGCTGATTGAAACAGAAATGAGGAACTGAGGACAGGATTGCTAAACTGGGAGTTAGGAAGCATTCATTCGCTCATTCATTCCACATAATACACCACTGTGGTCAATACTGGTGTTAGAATGTGAATGAAATACATAAAGACTCTGGCTTCATGGAGTGTAAAGTCAATGGAGGGAGACAAACAGTGACCACTCATTTATTCCTTCATTCATTCCTCATTCATTCATTCACTCATTCATTATCTGTTATGTGCCAGGATATATTTTAGGTACTGGGTATACACACCCAGTTAACCACACAAACCATATATTCTAATGAGGGAGAGATAAAATAAATAAGTCCATATTAACACAGCAAGTATTGGTAAGTGCTCTGATGAAAATATTAGTTGAACCAAATGAAATTGAAATTTTTACAGGCAAATAATGGTTGAATATTGGCAATTTTATAGGTTCAATCTCTCAAGGAGGTAAGCTAGAGAATGACTTTTGGATGAGTTTAAAATGGGGGGTCATGGAAGGCTTCAGGGAGGAGGTGACTTTTGAGCTAAGACTTGAATAACAAGCTGCATCCTGCCCTGCAAATAGCTAAGAAGATGACTTCCTGGAAGGGAGAGGGAGTAGTTTATACAAATACCCCAAGGCCAAAATAAGCTGGGCTTGAGGAAGAGAAGGAAGATCAGAGTGGCTGGAGCAACGTGGGCTGTGGGGAAAGAGGGAGGAGACACGTTGGAAAGAATCCAAGGATTTGGTCAGATGGAGTTTTGTAGGTCAGCATAAGGACATTAGCTTTTATCTGGAGAGTAAAGGGGAGGCTTTTAAATAGGAAAGTCACCTGATCTGCTATATGGCTTTCAAAGCGCTTTTATTCCTCTTGTGTGGAATAAACTCTGAGAGCAAGAATTGAAGTGGGGAGACTCGTTAAGAGGGAGAAGGGAGTTCTAAGCAAAACAAGTGGATGGCAAGGAAAGGGGGAGAAAAGTGTAGAGTCCACGGTGTAAAGTGTAGAGTTGAAATCAACGGGAGCTGGTGATGGTTTGGATGTCATTAAGAGGGAAAATGAGGGATAAGGGAGGATGCCCAGTTTTCCAATTTGACGGCCTGGTTGGACAGCTGTGTGATTCATAAGCCTGTGAGCACCAGGAAAGAACCAGGTCTTTGGGGAGATTATAGGTACAATTTGCAACCTGTTGAACTTGAGTCATCTTTAAGACATCCAATTGGCTATGCTGAGGGGAAGTCTGGGAACTGTGAGGAGGGGTCTGGGCTGAGCTGTCTTAAATTGCAGGAAGATAGATGGGAGCAGAAGTGGAGGTGGTGAATAAACCCCTCAACAGAGAAGATGGAGTTAGAAGGGAGCAGAGACAACTCGTCCCATTAATGAGTTCTGTGACCTCATCCAGTCACTTCATCTTCTGTGCTCAATTCCCTCATCTCTAAATGACAGAGTTAAACTAGATTTGGGGTTTTCTAGACTCTTCCACAGAGTTGATGCAGGCGCTGGGGCAGGGGTAGAGGAAAGGCCAGGTATTCAGAGCTCCAGCCCCTCTTAACTCCCCTCGCAGTCAACTCTTTCCCCCAAGTCATATTGATGAACATTAAATCTTGTATTAATCATATTGCCAGGTTCATTTGTTTTATTCTTTTAACCACAGATCTACGACATTGTCATTTCCTTTTACTTCTGTGTACTAAGAATATTTTTTCTTGATTTAGCTGATTTTGATTCTTTTGAGTGGAGCTTTCGCGTTTGCACTTTCCCCATGGTCAAGAGCGGAGTCTTACTGTTGACAATTGTTGGCATGTCTTTTGGTGGCAGTTGGGTTTCTTTCATGCCCCTTGAGGAAGATAGTGGTTAAAACAGCCAACAGCACCATTGCCAGCCTTGATTTTTCCATTTGACACAATGGACCTGGGATGGAGTGATGTCAGATATACAGTTCTTGAGAAAGGTTTATGACCTGAACTTGTATCCCACCAGCAGATCATATCTTAAAACACTAAATTGTGGTGTAAGCAGATTTAAAAATTGTGCCCTGCAATCACTTTTCAGGAGCAACAGGTTTGGCAGAGTTCCAGGCCCATACCTGGAGCAAACATCTGAAAATACTCCAGGTTATGCAGGTTTGAAAGCCTTTCTGTGGTTATAAACCAAGCCTTCTGTTCATTTGTGGTCAGGCAAGGGCTGTAACAGTGCTCTGGTTCTTTACAATAATGGAGACTCTCCTTCCTGGATTTCTGAAGCATTGCATTGATGTAACTCATATCACATACAACCCTGTATGGTATGAGCACACACATCTTCATTCTCCTGCTGGGTTATTCCATTTATAAGGCCATGATATATCTTTGCTTCTCCCGCATATGATAGGCAGAGACTTATTGTTGATGAGTGAATGGTTCAATAAATCAGAATTAGCCAAAAGGATGCCTCATTGTAAACAATTAAGGAATTTAAAATGCAATTCATAAACACTACCTCCTTTATAATTCCTTACTTCAAGAGAGCATCACACACAATTAAAAAGCTGGTGGAACAGTGCTTGCCAAGAAGAGAGTGGACAGAATGAACTTGGTGTACACAAAGTGGTCAATGTAAATGTTTCGCTTTCCCCAGTCTTGCCAGCCCAAGTTTGTGAAGCATTATTTAATCTTGCCATAAAATAAACTTCACTTACATTAGGGACACTTTCAGGGGAAAGGGAACATTATCACTGATTATGAAATGAGATAAGACTTGGGATCATTATCTAAAAAGGCCTTTGGAGGGCTACGTTTTCCAAATTCGTCATCGTGGTCACACCCATTCTAAGAGCCAGGGCCCACCTTATGCAGTTGTGCAATAACATTATTACGTTAATCACCCAAAACAGTATTTTTAAAAAACACTCAAGAAATGTTTCAATTTTAGGAATAGGTTACTAATTCAAGAAAAGGAGAATGAAATTTATTCTAATAGCTGCCTCATAAAAACATCTACGGAAGTTCTTTACCATCATCCAATTAAAATAAAATTTACCATGCTGTGGTGGACATCCCACATATGAAGTAGAGGAAGATGGGCACAGATGTTAGCTCAGGGTCAGTCTTCCTCAGCAAAAAGAGGAGGATTGGCAGCAGTTAGCTCAGGGCTAATCTTCCTCAAAATAAATAAATAAATAAATAAATAAAATAAAATTTAAACCTATGAACAGAAGAAAGGATCATTGACAGATCCATAAAAATGTTCATGCCTTTTCATCTAGAAATTTTGGGAATTATTTAACGAAAGCAAAAAGATATATGCATAAAGATGTTCACTGAGTTGTTGTACAAATCAAGGACTGAAAACAATCCAGATTTTCAACAAACAGGGTAGTGTAGTAAAACAACATACATCAATACCATGGTGCTTTATTTAGCCATTAAAATTATGGTTATGAAGGGTAGGCAGAAACATGGAAATATGTTCCACACTTAACTGGAAAATGACCAGATCATAAAATGGCGTATACTATATGATGTACAAAATGTACACCTGTGGAATTCTAGAAAGCAAGATGCAAGAATTTTTTTTTTTTTTGAGGAAGATTAGCCCTGAGCTAATGTCCATTGCCAATCTTCCTCTTTTTGCTGAGGAAGACTGGCCCTGAGCTAACATCTGTGCTCATCTTCCTCTACTTTATATGTGGGACGCCTACCACAGCATGGCTTGACAAGCAGTATGTGGTCCACACCTGGGATCTGAACTGGTGAACCCTGGGCCGCTGAAGCGAAATGTGTGAACTTAACCGCTGCGCCACTGGGCCAGCCCCCAAGATGCAAGAATTTAAAAAAAGAAATTAAGTAAGATGGCTATTGGCCATTTTTCCTTTTATTTGCTTTTTTCTGTAATGTTGTTGCTTTGCTTTTCTCTATGATGTTGTTGTTTTTAAAAATAATAAGATTAGAAAGACACTGAGGCAGAACTCCTGAGAGGGAAATAAATAATAAATAATTAATACAAGATAAATGTCAGATAGGACGTCCCAGTAACATACACATCTCTAGTTGTACTCCTTACTTGGGTCTTGGTTTAGTTCCAATGGAACTATGTTTTGAGGTAGGTATTTGGGACCACATAACATTGTGTAGAACCACTTCTAAAAGAAATCCCTCAATTTAACATTTTTATATTTTAAAGTTGCCAAAAATGCTTTTTTGCTGGGAAATACAATTTAGTAAGTTGAGTTAAACCTACCCACTCATTTTGAACTCTACTGAAGGAGCAGCTTAGACTCAAGTGGAGGAAATGTGTGAACTTTGCCACTTTGAGCTGCTTGGGTTCTATTTTTTCTGAGCCTCTGAGAGATGAAGAGGTCAGAGTTCACCCTTTTAGGAACATTCAGAGAAAGACCTCATTTCATAAATCCTACTCATTCAAGGCCGGCTGAGCTTTTATATGACTGGCTTTGCCAAAACGCTGAGTAGGGGGAGAGGTCGCAGGAGGAACACACACTTCCACAGACTCTGTTAAAAGAGGACAGGATGATGTTTTCTGGAAAAAGTTCACTTCTTTATCTGAAGTCCCAGAAAATTTGCCACATCCCCTCTCCCCTCTTCAGTGTCCCAGGAAATGCAATAATAAATTTGAGAACTGGTTCCCTGAGTGTCAGCAGTGATGTCAATGAGCGTACTCTGTTATTAAAATGCACCCACACTCCCCTCCCTTCTGTAGTGAAATTGAGGACTTCTGCCTCTCTTCACACAGCTGCTGGAAGTTGTTTCCCTATCGAAACAGAGTCTTCCTCTAAGCAGATCTGGTTGTCACCGAAACCCACCACAGGCATTCATTTAACATCCAGCGCTCCTTATTTGGGGTGGGGGTGGGGTGGGGGAGGAACTTGGCCATCAACCGGAACAGTGACAAAAAAGAAAGAAAAGCAGGCCTACCTTAAAACTTTCCAGTCTTTGAGTGGATCCAAGTCAGAGATTAAGGAAACCATTGTCTAAAAGGCAGTGGAAGGCGAATCCAATCCGGAGAGGAGGGGCTGAGGGGATGGGTGACGAGGAGAGAAACGCAGGCCGGCTCCTCGACTCAGGCCAGGAGCCTCTGGGCGCCCAGCAGGGCTCTTCCTCCTTCTAGGATTGATAAGCACTTGTCCTGGCTTTCCTCCACCTCCCAATCAATCTTGCACTATATTACTTCCCAGGCCCAGCTCATTTCTCCACACCACCTTTTAAAGCCCTTGTAATCTGCTCCAACTGATCAAATTTGACCTTTTTGTAGCCCACTTTATTCCAAGCACAGCTCTCAGTTAAATCTCTCTTTATTAACACCGTCCTCCTTGGCTTTCTGTTGGAACAAACACAGATCAAGCCCGAAGCCTTGAGACTTTACCAGCAATCATTTACAGATTACGGCAAGCTGCAGTCCTCCGCTTCTGTGGGGCATTCCCAGACTTTGCTTTCAGGAGACTGGTTAGGCTGCTTTCTACCCGTTTTCGTGGTTCGGGTTCTGGGACACTAGCATCGGGCTTACAGCTTCTCTCAGAGGCTGTAACTACATGACGGTTAGGATTTGTTTTTTAAAAATAATTTGGAACCCGGCTGCTAACAAGCTAGAATTTACTGTGTGTTTTCTGGCAGAGATTTTGCTACACTGCTTTTTTTTTTTCGCCCCAGCTTGCTTTCTTGTGTTTTTAAATAACCTGGAGCGGGGAGTTGTAGCATCTCTCTAAACATCAAGAGAAAAGGGTGTGGACTTTTCTCTCTCAACTTGCATACCTCTCGTCCCTTATTTAAAACTGAACATGCTTTCAATAATCATCTGAAACCGTGCATGGCAGATGCTAAGAAATAGCAAGAGCAGGATTGTTGTCCTGGAGCATCCATAGTTCGTCTGCTTTCTGTGCTGATGTAGGTTCTTTGTGAGTGTCCAGATTTCTTATTTTCCTAAGTGCTGCATCTTAAGCATCGTTTTCTGCTCTCCCCGGTTCTAGCTAAGACTCTGCAACAGAAATTCCGCCTCCTGTCCCCACAGGATCCTGCATTTAGATGACCTTGACATCATCTAGTCCAGCAGCCTCCAGACTAGTGTCTCTCAGGTCATCAAGATTTTCATTACCTCTGCATGCCACGTGAGCTTTACTTTACATTCTCTCTCTTTATATCAAATTCCTCTTTTTCTTACACTTATTTTAAAGGGAGTTTTTAAGATCATTACCCTACATGGAAAATCAGCTTCACTGGTCTAAGAGAACAATTACGATTGTACCTAGACACGTGGGCCAGCTAAAGGCACTGATTTAGGTCTTTTTTTCTCTTGGTTGAAAAGAGAGTTTAGTAAGTGCTAGGGGGTGTTCAGGATGTGCTTGTGCCAACCAGAGACTTTCCCCGGAAGCAACAGTAAAAATTTAAAAAGAACAGGTGTGATTCAATGTTTTGTAATGACCTTACTACCTACAACCATCAGCCAGGAGAAGGGGTTCCAATTTCTTGCCTTCAGGCAGAAACTACCAAGAAAGAGAATCTCCATTGTTTCCTGAGTCTCCACAGGGAAGGATGTGGTGAAAGCTTTGGGAAGAAAGCTGCTTTTATTCTCAGGAAGTTCTTCTCTCATCAACTCCAAGTGCCCCTCACAGCTTTTCAAATCTGTTCCCTCTCACCCTTTTCCCTGAGGACCTGTCCTGAAAATAGGCAGCAAACTCAGTCAGACGTGCTTTCTCTTTTAGTCACGTCTACTTTCCGTAATGGCTATAAATGACTCTCTTCTGAAGTGCAACTATCTTTATGCTCAAATTAAAGAGAATTCCATACCTTTTACAAAAACCATTGTCTCTCTGGGGCTTCATGCTTCTTCCTGGGCTGTCTTTGCTGTCCCACTGTGGATCTTGGGCCACAGCGTCATAATGTGTAAACATTTACATAACAAGTCTAAGCCCCAACTGCTTCAGCGAATGTGGGTGATGATAATATTTGTATAGAGTGTACCTCCAAAAGGTTCCGAATGCTTAATTAATAAAACGTTTCTCCCTTTAGAAAGTTAGCAAGAGAAAAACAAAAGATTATAATGAAATAGTTTCTGCGACTCTGATGACATCATCCTTGTATCGTTAACCCACCACACGCCTGAATTCAGATCTGGGGAAGGAAGAGAAAGGAGTCCTTACCCTTGGAGTTCAGGGTTAAGGGGTGCAAAGGGGAGGGACTTGGCTATCAACCAAAGGACAAAGGGCAAAAGCATGCTCATAAATTATGAAATAGTGTTTTAAAGCAGTAGTCCTTCCAAAAACTTCTAAAAGCAGTAGAAACTTTCCATCGAATAAAATCTTCCATCAAGTCCAAGAACAGAAATAGATAATAGTGAAAGTCTGTTACTAGCTACTAGGAACCGTTCTGATTTCTTTAGGTGTGTTAACTCGTTTAGTCCTCATATCTAACTTATAATGAGGTGCGTTACCAGTAGCACCGCCATTTTGTTGATGCATGCAGAAAGTAAGCAACTGGCCTGAGCTCCCAGGGCTAGTCATCCGTAGGGGGCGATGTGGAACCTAGAAGGTGTGATTGAAGCGGAGTGCAGAGTCTGTTTGGGGTTGGCCTGGGCTGGGATCAGGTTGGGGTGGGTACGAGGAGCTGCATGAGTCTCGTGCTTTCTCTCCTAAGGTGCCCTGAGAAACCCTCGTGTTCAGGAGAACACACTTTGAAATCCACTTCCTGCAAGTATTTGGTGATGAGGGACAGAAATGGTCTTTTCCAGGTAGTCTTGAGTCCCAAATGGGCTGAATACTTTGCTCTTTTCTTTTTTAATTTTGAGGACTAAGTATTTTCTGATAGACACTGTAGATTATTCCATACTTAATATCTAGCAGATTTTCTTTTCCCCTTTCCCCTAAGTGTTCCATTCCTGATTCTGAATGCTTCACATCCAATGGATCCATTTCCTGATAAGAAAAAGGCCATCAGAGTGATTCATTCACCTTCAACTATGAGGATGCTCGCTAAAAACATACAAACAAACAAACAAAGGAACAAAAATACTGCCCTGTTCAACATTGGGACAACTATTCCTGTATAACTCAGGAAAAGCAATAATAAACTTTTATATATAAAACTCAAAGGTTAAGCTTAGCCTTGAGAAACCTGGGCCCAGAAATATAATTTTCCTCCATGTCACTGTGTGAATTACAAGACTTAATTTTATTTGTGTCCTTTTTCTCTTATTTTGATCAATTTACCCCTTTAAATCAAATTGTTTTGTTTTTGCTTATGGCTGTGATGGCTCTTCCACAGTTGGGATCTTCTGAGTATTCCCTCTTTGTGAAAATACAATCGGTCCATACACAGCAACATTCATGAATTCTTACCAGCAATAAGACTCATGTAACTAAAATTTTTGTGATAGCCTTCCTCTTCCCAGGTACAGAAACCGAAACCAAAATTCGAATCCAAACAGAAAGCAACCCCACTGTTTATACCTCTCCCATCCAAACAAACAGAACCCCAAGCCCCAAACCCTATGAGCCTGTGGTTTCCACATGTGTTGGGTTTAGAGTCACAGGAGAAACAAATTGAAATGCAGACTCTCAGTCAGGAGACAAGAGCAGGAACCAAGGAATCTGCATTTCACACCAGACCTGGGTGCTCACAGAACACCCTGGAAATGCTGATACAGATTCAGCAAGCAGAAAATTTCCCCTGGTCGTAAAGTATCCCAAGCGAGTTTTCACATGGTTGTGGCCAATCTCACTGGAGTAAGTGGTAAAGATCGGTAGAAGCTTGTTTAGTATGTTGTAGAGGAGCTAAAAGGACCTGGGGGTGTGAATTAGCCAAAGAAAGAAAGAAAACAAGCACTCTCCATCAGCTAGAGGTTAGACAAACTATTGAACAGCTTCAGAGAGACAGGTATAATGTCCCAGGAAATTTCTCTCCTACAAAATGTCAACTTCCTGATAGTCAGCAATTTAGAAAAAAATCAGCCTTGCTAGAAAAACATATAAAATTTTCTTAAAGCCCTTTTTTCATCCTCTCTTGTTCTGCCTCCAATTTCTGATCCCTGGGAATCTGAGTATCCTAAATATATACATTTTTCGTTTAGAAAGTCTTGCTTCTAACTTATTTGTTCTAATCCTGTTACTTCCTAATAAAGATTCCTTTCCCTTCTGCTTGTCCCAGATTTTTCCTTTTTCTTTTTCTTATTTGTCAGCTCTTACCTTCTCCTCAAGTGGGTAAGGTCTCTCTCTCCCTTTAAGAAACTGAAATGACTAATTGGAAATGCATTCTACTTCCGTAAAAGAAGCTTTCCCGGTCTTGTTGATGTGCCAGAGTTTTAAAGCTGGCAGATGGAGTGAGCTCAGAAACTCCAGCACTTGTTCTTGACCCTGGAAATAAGATCTAGCTTTGCATGCCTTTCATAGCAAACCACAGTGTGGCAACGATGATAGACAAGGGTTGCCAGATAAAATAGAGCACACTCTGGTAAAGCTGGGTTTCAGAGAAACACAAGGGAATTTTTAGTATAAGTATGCCCCCAAATATTGCATGGGATGTACTGAAACTAAAAAATTATTTGTTTTTTTTTTATCTGAACTTCAACTTTATATCCTGAGTTATTTGCTAAATCTGGTAACTGTGTGATAGATTGACTTTTAAATAAAAATAGCAACATCACTGTGATGGTTATTTTTCATTTATGGAATTCTGTAAAGGCATCCTGATGTCATTGACCAGGCATCATAATGCATTTATTTAAATGTTCCTAAAGCCTTTTTTTTTTGTATTAGTTGCTATAAGCCAAACATAAAAGCCCCATTTGAGGTTGCTTTTTCAACAAAGCAGTGATATGATTAAAGTATGCCTATATTTTCCAATATTGGAAATTAGGAAATGCTGTGCAACCTTCTTAAGAATGGCTAGTTGAATGCATTTTTAAGTGTTGTTACCATTGATGTGTTCAGAAGCACTGGAATTGACGTTTTGGAAAATTTGGGAGCATCTCTATATTTTCTACAGAGTGACTTGGCAGTTAACACAGCTGCTGTGTTTTCTTGTTTTTGCACCAAGCATCAGCTCCTCCTGTAAGGAGTCTGCACCTGAACTGTTAACCATTCATCTTCAGTTCCATAAAATGTCTGTTGTACATATCCTCACTTTAACAACGTCTATAGAGACAAACTTCCAAAGATGGTGTGGGTTTTTTTTCCTTTTTAAAAATAAGTGAATGTAACTTTAATGGAATTTCAAGTGCTTTCGTGTTTGGCTTGCAACACCTGATACAATGAAAAGCCTATGAACAAAGATACATGTTTTGGTGCTTTGTCAGTGACTTGAGAATTGCTATTTTACGGGACACTAAAAAAATTGCTATTATGGAAGCTAAAAAAATTCTAAAGGGTCTCTAAAGAGATAGCAACAAAACCTGCTAAGTATAGGGAACGACCAAACGTGTTATCCAGAGCCTACAAATGTACCGAATATTTTCCATTGGTGCGAAGGTTCTCGAACAATTGAGAAGGAATGCTTTTTTTCTTCTGGAGTCTTAGTCAGCTGAACAGGAGGGTAAAATGGATTAAAGCAGGAGGAGGGGGAGTGTTGGGTCTTTGCCAGGCATATTTTAAAAGTGAGAAAGGAAGAGAGGGGAGGAGACTCACACCCAGCCGGCTGCTTTTCATGCCATTCAAAGGAATCACAGGCCAAATTTGGTACATACAGTGGGAAAAAAAAAAAAAGATTCGAGCTTTAACTCCTATACTGCCACAGAAGATGAGATTTTCGAAGCTGTGTAATGTCCTTCTTTTAATTTCCAGTCTGCTTTTGTTCACACGCACAGCTTACACCAACAGGGACAAAGGAATGCCCAGAAGAATGATGTATTATTCAGACAGTCCCCATATCCCAGGCTAGGAAATAAAAACCTCAACATTGATCTTAAAATCTTGTTTGGCTTTGTTTTTCTTTAAATGGTAGTTTCAGATTACTCTGGTGTTTGTGTCCTTAAAGACAGGACTCCTCACTGGTTTTTCAGAGATAAATCTGAGTTTTAGAGGGAAGTCAAACACAACTGCCGAATTTTCAGCCAATGAAACCATGTCAACATCTGCTCATGGACAGGAAGTGCCTGACCAGGAACATGGCCGTGGAGTCGCTACAAGGAAAAGATAAGCCTTCCGTCATTACTGCCAAAGGGAAAACCAGCAGACCTAAGTGGGATTAAAGAGTGCAACAAATTCACTTGAAGGCACAGATTTAAATACTTAATAACTTGTTAATGTAATTCAAAGGGGTAGCCACAAGAAACAAAAATATTGATTGCTTATTAATTGATTGTATTAAGTGTTTATTTGGCAATCAGATGACCCATTAGCGTGCCAAAGCATTTTTCTATTTGTCTTCTAGGTAAGGCAGTGCTTCTCACCATGGTGAAGGACCACGTTTCTTTCTCTTTTCTGTTTTTTAAATTTCCAATACATTATGAACCAATACTTTTGTAAAATACAATGAAATTGGATTACTAGGAAAAAAAATAAACAAAGCAAATTCATATGAAGTATAAACCCCAGTTTTTTAAATTATTGGATTAACAGACATAAAATTACTCCGTAAAATTGCTATGCATTTTTAACTCTTAATTGTTATAAACAAATAATCCACATAGCCACACTGGTCTGCTTTCCACCCTCTGAGGGATACTGATGAAAATACTCAAAAACAATTTCTAGAGACATTTAAAGAATAGTTTTGGACCTGTATTGAACTAATCCCTGTATGATCGAAGGTGAAGAGTAACTATACCCATTTATATTGTTGATAAAAAGAAAAAAATACACTAAACTAGTCTAGTGAAAACTGGAAAATTAAAATCAGTTAACTTAATAGCCAACTGATGCCAAACATTCCTAAAGTCACCATTTAATGAAAAATTTAAAAATCATTTATAATTACATTAATGCTTTAAAAATTGGGCCTCGCTTTCATTGAAAACAATTCTTTGTTGACTGGCAAGTTGACTGGAAATTACTAACTGCCTGTGACACAGCTCTAACCGGTTCCTCTAATTCCTATTTTATTCTCCACTAGAGAGAGAAAACTAAACACAGCTGCCAGTTTGCCACAATTTAAGATATTTCAATATGTAAAAATCCAAATGCACTCCCCAAAGGATCACTTAGATTTCAAAATATTTTGGAGGGTTCCTAATATAATTAATTTTCACTCATGTACTTAAAGCATTTTTTTAGATCACTGAACAATTGAGACACAGTCATAAGTAGAAGGGCCTAGAAGTGAAAATAGAGGGGAATTTTATTGACTTAACAAACCCATAGCACTTACTGTGTACCAGGCAGTGTTCTAAAGACTTTACAAAAATTAACACATTGAATACTCATCACGACCTATGAGGCACACTCTATTTTTGTCTTCATTTTACAGATGAGGAAACTAAAGCACAGATGAGGTAAATGATTATCGTAGTGAGTAGGCGGCAGAGGCAAGATTTGAAACCAAGTGGTCTGGCTTTAGAGTCATACTCTCATTCCATCTACAAGGGGCATCCTCTAACTGACAGTCAGAAAGAAAGGTAAAGCATTTTTCAAATCATAAATGTAATTCAACTGGACAATTAAATTAATGAGCACTGTGATTTAGATAAAACTTTCCCATGAACATATTTAATTCATAGGTGGAGGCAGAAGGCAGAAAACCATAGGTCTACTCTTCTCAGATCACTGAAGAGTCATTGGTCACCCACTGAGCTCCCTTTAAAACCACTTCTCTCAGCATCCTTTCTGAGTAAGATAACTGTAGTAATATAATGGCCACTCACTTGCCTTCGTTCTCTTCTTTGTGAACATTCGACCCTAATTGGTCCTTTACAGCAGAAAACAACTGCTGCTCTAACCCTCATATATGTACCATTTATACATACTCTAACAGAACTTACAAAGGGATCAAAGGTCCTTGAGTGTGTAAGCAGCAAAAGCCATATGAACACTTCGAATTTGGGAATTACTATTTGTCATATATAAGGCACACCTAGATGCATGTAAGCACAGTTATGAAGGAGATAGTCCCAAAGGAGGAAAAAAGGAAGGAAAGAAGACATATCTACACAAATAATTATCATGGGATTCTATTGGCACAAAATTTAACAAATATGTCAGTGGAACAGAATATGGCCCTCACAGTATTTATACTATGCCTTGAATAGAAAAACTAATAGATGATAAAGAAAACATAACAGATAGGGAACTGGAATAAGGACTGAACTAATGTCATTTGAAAAATTGTGGGAACTTGGAGGTAAAAATATTAGACCCTCAATTCATAACAAACTAAAATAAATGTCAGATAGGTTGAAAAACTAACTGTAAAAGATGAAACCATAAAAAATTAAAGGAAAATGTAAAGGAGACAAATCTTTGTCTTGATAATTTCTCTGCTTTTAAGTAAAAGCATTAAAAAGGGCAATTTTAAACAGAAGCAATTATTTAAAATATAAAGAAAAGTTTTATATGTTTGAGTCCATAAAAATCCATTTATCAAAACAACGTATATAGCATTAAAATAGGGAAAACAAATTAAGAAACATACATGCATCTGTAAGAGAGCAAAATCCTGTAGATACAATAATAGAAAAAATGTGGGCAAATGCCGGAAACAGAAAATGTACAGAAGAAGGAATTCAAAGGAAAACACGAATATAAAATTTCTACAAGAGTCAAAAAAATATAAGTTAAAATGAGATACAGTATTTTACCCATCAAATTGGTAAACACTTTTAAACGTTTCTACGTAATGGTAGAATGAGGTACAATTAAATGGACCCACTCATGTATGGCTTATGAAGGTTTAAATTGTCCAGAAGGCAGTTTTGCAATATGTACCAAAAATTTAAAACAATATTCCTACTATTTGACCTAGAAATTTCACTTATAAAAGTTTTTGTTTTTAAGATTTATGTAGAATAATATTCATTGCAGTACTAATTATATTAACGAGCTAGTAAAGGCAAACTACATGTCCGATAATTTAAGATACATTACAAATATATATACATACAATGTCATAACTATAAAATGGGATATAATGAAGCCATTAAAATCATGCTTTGGTGGAATAACTTTGAAAAGTTTCCAAAATAAGTGAAAAAAGCAGGACACAACGTATTCTATATTGTGCATCATCAATATTTTGTATTGCTACCAGGGATTGTAAACTTCATTGCCAACAGTCCACAGGGGTGTCCTTGTGAGTAAAGCTGCGAGAAAGATGCCTATTAAAATGCAACAGTCTTCCTTTCTCCAGGTTTTCTGGAAACATTCAGCCTTCTTAGTCTAGCTTTTTCTTTTACGATTATCTTTCCTCTCCCCACCACCCATCTTTCTTTTTTCCCATTCTTATTGAAGATCAAGTACAGAAAAATATATCTTGATTGTAAGAACATGTAATTACTGGCAATAGAAATTCAGCATCACATTAAGGAACAACTCTCAGAGCGAGGAGTGTGGCTAGCTGGAGAGACGAGCCTTCTGAGGGCAGGAATCCTACCCAGTCTATTCTCACCATGGCAGAATGCAGCCCAAATGTTGCCAGGTCATGCACTTTATTCAAGGATGACAGAAACCTTATTTTTTATGTGAATTCTGACTTTTAATTGTTGACAATATTATTTCTATGTATATTCCCATACATACACTGTGCATAAGATTTTATATACATATAAACACTGTGAAAACGAAACACTTTGAGAAGCTTCAAGTTTGTGACTTCCAACGTTCACACTTATGTGCACGAATGCAAAAACAACTGGAAAGAAATACACGAAAGTGCAATTATTAGCATAATTTCAATCATCTTAGTTTTATAGTTAGAGCTAGGTGATGTCAAGCAATTCTAGAATCTAGTGGTGGAGTCCACGGATGGTAGAATTTTGACAGACCACTGGCCAAAGTGTCTTTTATCATTTAAAATATTAGAACATTCCAGAACTGTTTGGACAGGCGTGGCTTTTAAAACAGAAAAGAAAGCTTTAAGGTTGAAGTTAGCACTGCCATGCCATTTCTCCGACATGTGCTTCTCTGGATAGTCACCTTACAAAAGGGGATTAAAAAAAGAAAAAGGAATGTAGCCAAGAAGTACAGTACTCAATCTAGGAAAAAAGAATGTAACGGGCTCAGCCGATTGAGAGTTATGATAAAATAACTGGCAAAAACTACAAAGACTTCTCTTTATGAAGGGACAAAGAATGCTTTTCACAAAGCTCAAAACAAATTAATTACAGAATCTCTGCTGCACACATATAATAGTCTTTACACACTTCCCCCTTCGAGTGTCTTCTGTTTAAAGGGTGAGGCTTCTTGGCAACAAGCTTATTTGACCATTTCTCTTGTTTATAAAGCTTGCATTTTATGAAAATTGGGAAAACAGAGAGAAAAATCTGGATTTCATTTTGAACCAGCCATTGTTTTTTCTAATTCCTCTATTTTACTGGAAGCATATTGTGTTTTTAAAAGTATTAAATAAAAAAGAGAAAATGAGACTGTTCAGATTATTATGGCACGAAAACAAGTATATCCTAGCTATTAGGCTGACATTATTGGACCAGGAAATAGCGTAATTCATTTTCAAAGCAAGGCTTGATATAACCTTTAAAATGAGGAATGGTTGTTTGTTTTTAGTGTGTGATATCAAACCTTGAGGGCTTTCTTCCCACTGAAGCATTAAAAAGTGAGAATTCTGATTTCTTGTTGACAATGTTTAAATGAATATGTCAGGTTATAATTACAAATGCAAGGGGGGAGCTTTTTATAACTGAATATTTAACACATATTAAAGTTATAACACAAACCACATACTGTAATTCTTGCCCCATTTTGTCCATGTTTTGTCTCTACAAAGTAGGTATCTCAAATCACTCACTTGAAAACTTGAAAATAGTTTCTGAGATGATGAGTTTGCTATAAAAATGAGGATAGATTACTTGGTGGGCTTTTCTTTGGGTGTGTGCATCTGCTTACGTGTGTGTGTGTGTGTGTGTGTGTGTGTTTTTGAGGAAGATTAGCCCTGAGCTAACTGCTGCCAATCCCCCCCCCCCCCTTTTTTTTTGTTGGGGAAGACTGGCCCTGAGCTAACATCCATGCCCATCTTCCTCTACTTTATACATGGGACGCCTGCCACAGCATGGTGTGCCAAGTGGGCCATGTCCGCACCTGGGATCCAAACGGGCGAACCCCGGGCCGCCGAAGCGGAACATGCGCACTTAACCGCTGTGCCACCAGGCCGATCCCTATGTGCGTGTGTTTTAATAACAATCCTTATAGACAAATAAAGATGGAAAGGAGAAGAAGGTAAATATTTCCGGTAGGAACAGGGAGTGAAGAGGCGGTAAATTCACTATGTTTATGATTTTCGCTTTGCTTAATTATAGAATGCTTCTTTCTCCTGTGGCACCTTCAAGGGAGGTGACAGAGTATCTGGTTGGTGTGGAAATGTGTTTCCCCAAATCTCTCCTTCCTTCCCTGTGGCCTACAAATAAGATGGGGCCATTTGTTTTCTGTTGACTTGATTCCCATTCTTTGCATTGAATCACAGAGTATAGAACAGTTGTCATAGCAGATTGAGAAACACAGAAATAGTTCAAGCGTTTCGGCTGCATAACTCCCTTTTAAAACAGTTAACCCTTTGTAGGGATTTTTTTCTTTTTTCAGATGAATCATAAGGTGTCATTGAGGACTTCTCATTATCCAGATCCAAGTTTTATGATAGGTCAACCGTGTACCTTTGTGATGTGGTGGCTTAAGGTCATTTTTATTCCCTCCTTGAAACACCTGACACGACCAGAAATCCATAAAAGACAGTCCAAAGGAAATTTTTATTCCTGATGACACTTAAAATGGTACAAGAATTTTACATGCATTATTTCTTTTACTTTCTTTCTTTTTGTTTTTTGGTGAGGAAGATTGGCCCTAAGCTAACATCTTGTTGCCAATCTTCCTCTATTTTGTATGTCGGTTGCTGCCACAGCATGGTTTCATGAGCGGTGTGTAGGTCCATGCCCTGGATCCAAACTTGCAAACCCTGGGACACCAAAGTGGAGTGCGCAAACTTAACCACTACACCACCATGCTGGCCTCGTGCATTATGTCTTTTCAGGCTCACAGAAAAACCATGAGGTATGTATTATTATTGCCCTTGTTTCATGATGAGGAAATGGAAGTAAGCCCAAAGTAGTACAGCCATTAAGTGGTGGAGCAGCCGTGTAAGCTCACTTGTGGCTGACTCCAGGACCTTCGCTTCACCAGCGGTTCTCAACCTTGGCTGGGAGCTCTAAAGTTCCAACATGTAGGACACCCTCCAGACAACACTGAAGTAGAATCTCTGAGGTTGGCACCACCCAGGCATCCGTATTTTTAAAAACGTCCAGGTGATGCTAACGTGCAGGGTGGGTTGATAGCACTGTGCTTGCTACATGCATGTCTTTATTGATCACCATGAAAAGTCGAGATGAGGACTGGCTATAATTCAAACTCGAGTCAAGTGCACAGGGAAGTTTTATCAATCTTCATTTGATATTTGACAATAATCCTTCACAGTGGTTTTAGCATGGAAACACAGTGGAATTCTGCTTGAAAATCATAAAATTGCATAATTAAGTCCTTTCAATTTTAGTTGTAAGTATTCATGGATCGACGACTGCCAATATGAAATCTAGCAGGAGAGGTGAAGGTATGTGGAGGGCAGGAACCCATGCCCACACAGGTGCAATGGGTCCAAGTGTGTTTAGCTAAATATCTCAAGCCATCGAAACTCCAAAAACATTGACCCCAGGGCAGCAAGTTTGAGATCATGACCTCTGGTTCTTATTTAGCTTTAGAACAGCCCTGCTGGAGACTGAAAAGATTGTCTCTTAGAACTTCAGCTGCAGGGCATTTCAGGTCTTCCAGAAATAAAAGCGTGTTAGTTCCTGGAGTTGCCATAAGAAAATGCCCGCCAACTGAGTAGCTTAAACAACAGACCCTTATTGTCTCACAGTTCTGGAGGGTAAAAGTCTGAGATCAAAGTATCAGCAAGGTTGGCTCCTACTGAGGACTGTGAGGGAGAATCTGTCCCAGGCCTCTCTGCCAGCTTCAGGTAGCCTTGGGCATTTCTTGGCTTATAGATGGCTGTCTTCTCCCTGTGTCTTCAGATCATCCTCTCTGTTTACATGTCTTTGTCTCTGTGTTCAAATTTCCCCCATTTATAAGTACAGGATCCTATTGGATTAGGGCCCACCCTAATGACTTCATCTTAACACAACCACCTACAAAGACGGTATTTCCACAGGTACTGGGGCCTAGGACTTCCATACCTTTTTGGAGGACACAATTCAACCCATAACAAATACTTTCTGCCAACTGAAAGAAGTTATCACTAACCAGAAATTGTGAAAATTCCTAATGAGAGGAAATTTCTTATTTTTTTGGATAAAAGATAAGAACCATAGCTCAAACTCGTATAGGATGTTAAGGCTTATAAAACATATTCGTAGACAATAATGCGTGATCCTTGTAGTGGCCCTTTACATTTATTAAATAACATTTCAATCAGAGAGTTTAATTAAACCCTTCAGGGCCACACAACTGATAGTGGGGGTGGGGGGAGGAGCCATGGTTGAAGTTCAGTCATTCAGCTCCACCTATGTCTACTGTTCTTCCCAAATAAATTAGGGGTCCAGCCTGACTCAACACAGACCATAAGGCACGATGGCTGGGAAAACTCAGAATTACTGAGCTGATGTCACAAAGAAAATGGTCTGGCTGCAAGAAGGCAAAGGAAGATGAATATATCCTCCTTCAGGAAGTGGAGTGCTCAAGGTGAGACATTTAGGGGGCCGGCCTCATGGCCTAGTGGTTAAGTTCGGTGCACTCAACTTCAGTGGCTCAGGATTGCAGGTTTGGACCCCAGGCACAGACCTGCACCACTCGTCAGCCATGCTGTAGCAGTGGCCCACATATACAGTAGAAGAAGACTGGCACAGAAGTTCACTCAGGGTGAATCTTCCTCAGCAAGAAAACAAACAAAAAGAAGAGATGAGATGCTGAGGAAAAAAGGAAAACACAATGCTACCACTTTATGAATTTCCCACAGATACTATTTATTGGCAAGGGGAGACAGACACTGAAGACTAGCTTTGTTGGTAAGAGGGTTCCTTTTCACAAAATGCTTTCTTTGATGAGGTTGCTTGATTTCTTAGTGTTTCTTTTCTTTTTTATTTTTTTTTTGAGGAAGATTAGCCCTGAGCTAACATCTGCTGCCAATCCCCCCCTTTTTGCTGAGGAAGACTGGCCCTGAGCTAACATCCATGCCCATCTTCCTCTACTTTATACATGGGATGCCTGCCACAGCACAGCTTGCCAAGCAGTGCCATGTCCGCACCTGGGATCTGAACTGGCAAACCCCAGGCTGCTGAAGCAGAATGTGGGAACTTAACTGCTGCACCACCAGGCCAGCCCCTCTTAGTGTTTCTGTTATCACTCAAGAAGAGTAGAATTCTTATCAACAGGGCATGTTGCTTCTTGAAACCTGCTGAGCCTCAAGTGGAATAGAACAGTTACTCAGAGTCTGTAATAACCTCAACTTAATACCCATCGACAAGTTAAACTAATTACAATTGTGTTGAAAAGCAGAGTTTACTTACCCTTTGTTAAGAAACATTTACATTATAAAGGAAATCTCCATCTGTAAATGGGTCTCCATCTCTGTACCAGGAAGAAGGGGGGATGACCTTATCTCTAGAAACTCTATCAATGCGGAAGGTGAGGGCTTAAATCTGCATAATAATCTCACTCTTGTTTACCGTACTTGTCTGGTAACCTCCTGTAAATGACTCCCCCCATCACCAACATCCTCCTTTGTCTTTAGCTGAAGATGATATTTAAGGTGACGGCTTCAACCATTTTGGTGAGTTGCTCAGGTTGCCTGAGCCTCTCCCATGTATACATGTTATAAAGCTTTGTTTATTTTCTCCTGCTATTCTGTCTCATGTGAATTTAATTCATTCTCCAGCCAGAAGAACCCAGAGTGGGTAGAGGAAATGTCTTCCTCCCCTACACACCCCTATGTGCGTGGCAGCATTATGCACAACAGCCAAGACGTGGAAGCAATAGAAGTGCCCATCTACTGATGAATGGATAAAGAAGATGTGGAATATATATACAATGGAATACTACTCAGCCATAACAAAAGACAAAATTGTGCCATTTGTGCTAACACAGGTGGACCTTAAAGGTATTATGCTAAGCGAAGTAAGTCAGACAGAGAAAGATGAATACCATATGATTTCACTCATAAGTGGAAGATAAACCCATGGATAAGGAGAACAGATTAGTGGTTACCAGAGGAGAAGGGGGTCAGAGGAGGGCCAAAAGGTTAAAGGGGCACATATGTATGGTGACGGATAAAAACCTAGACTTTTGGTGGTGAACATGATGCAGTCTATATAGAAACTGAAATATAATAATGGATATCTGAAATTTACATAATGTTATAAGCCAATATGACCCCAGTAAAACAAATAAGCAAAGAAAGAAAGAAACCCTTACAGATACTAGCAGACACAGAAGTTTGAGCTTCTTGACTTTCGAAGTGTTTCCCTCCATTATCAAGTCACTTTGTTAGATCAGAAAGAGAAGAGATCTCTAGAGTAACTGAGCTGTACCACTGATCCGGCAACGAGAAGCACTGGATATCAATCCTCTTATTACAAACACCCAGGGTAAGCGCCTCCAAGAATCTTTTATTCTTATTCTTTCAGATATCCACATGCATAGAATTTGGGTGGGATCCAGAAGCTCCACAAAATGACTCTTTGGCTCTAGACACCATATGAAAATGAAACAAAGAACAAACAAAACAGCCAGAGTATTTAAATCATATCGGATGTCCAAATATATAACTTAAAGGCATTTGCCTCAAAGGAAGTGTGGATGATCCTTCTTGAGAAAAACAAAACAAAACAAAAACACTAAACTCTTTACTAGCACAAATATTGGAACTTAAGGTGGACAGACAAGTTGTCAGTAATCCATTCACTCTCCCTCCCTTCCCATCTGATCTGCAGCCAACTTCACCCTCCTGTCCTCTGTAGCTCCCAGTCCTGACCAAACCTTTCCCCAGGGACCCGCCAATATGGGCCTGTGGGAGGCATCATATACTGGAAATTTGAAAGCTTTTTTAGATAGCATTCAGGCCAATGACTCCATTTTACAGAAAATGAAATTCAGGTATGAAGGAAAAGTGTAGATCAGTGATTCTCAACCCTGACTGCACTTTAGAATCTCTTGGGGAAGCATCTAAAAATACCAATGCCTTGGCCTCACCCGAGAATATTAGAATTCAAAGCTCTTGAGATGAGACCATGAGCATCTGCTTAAGAAAACCTCCTTAGATGAATCTGACGAAGATTGAAGTTTGAGAACCACTCGGCTTGATGGCTTCATTCAGTTTGTACCAGCAGAGCTGGGACCAATGCTTCCTAACAGAAAGTGTCATGCTGCCACAAGAAGCAAGAAAGGACAAGAGGAAGAGCAAGACGAGAGCAACACGGAAGGAGAAGGAAGGAAGGAAGGAGAGATAGGAAGATTTGTAAGACTGGAATGGAAGAGGCCAAACAGTAAAAGAGCCCACTGCTCCTTGAGTAAGAATCTCACATTTGGAAAGTATTTGGCTTCCATTTCTATTCTTCACTCCACATTAACCGTATGTTGCTTAACTGACCTAGGAAAAGACTATGGCAGAGAAAACAGGGCAAAATCAGTCTGCAAATTTCTGGCTTCTGAGCATTGAAACTATTCCTTAAACCTTAGCAATATTCTACAACATGGGAGGGTCAGAGGAACACGGTTTGTGAACTGTAACCCTTGATACAAATGTAAGTTATGGAAAGATGACACAGGGGAGGTAGGTGAAAAAAAAAAGTGAATGAAGAAAAAGCGACTCCCACTCAGTCAAATGCGTACTCTTCTGTTAGGTTCTTTCCAAATGCCTCTTCTCTGAGTCCGCACTCAGTGCCCTCCTTTGCTCTTTCTGTGATGACAAACCCTTAGTGGAGTTGTGTGTATACAAATTACGGTGGCAGATTTCATTAGCTAGGCTTGATGCGGGATCCAACTGGTTATCAAAACCTGTGGTCTACCTTCACATCAAAGCTCAAATGTCATCTCCTCCAGGAAGCCTTCCTGGACTTCCTTTGCAAAAAGTTTAGTTGTTCCCTCCAATCCTCCTATTGCCCATATAGCCAACTCTACAGGAACCCGCTGCTCCATAGTTACCTGTACATCCCTGTCTCTCTCCAACAGACTGAGATTCTCAGAGTTTTTAATTATGACTCATTTTCGGTTCTAAAACATGTATTCATTTATTTCTTCCTTTCCCATATATTTATTTCTCACCCATTATTAGCCAGATCCTATGCTCTGGGCAAAGCAGAAGATATAATACCATAAGGCACTTATGGTCTAGTTAGAGAGACAAACAAGTAGATAGATGATAACTATTCTGAGTAATAAGGGGAGCAATACAAATCTCACATTTTATAATTAAAGTGTGCAAGAATATGTCATTAGTTTTCTTCAACTTGCTTTTTTTCCTTTTTTTTCAGCTCCCATGCCACTGTGCTGCTCAGTTAACTCTCAGTTAACTCATAATTTCTCCCCTTTTCCCAGACTTGGTCTAAGTGCTGAGAGCTTACAATTTACTAAGGTTTTGGAGGCAGAAGGGTCACCTGATGCTTGAGCTCTCTGTCCATGCAGGTGTGTGCTTGGACATCCATGCAGAAAGGCACCAAGATGCCTCACATTCTTGCTTCCCTGGTTGCACCAGGTTGGATGGTTCTCTCAGGTCATTGTATTTGCTTAAGATTCCTGTCAGTCTTCCCTGGGTGCTTAACCCTGCCTGTCACTATGCCCAAGAAAGTGGGACACATCCCCCATCCCCTGACACCCCTTACCCCCTCCAGGCTGGAAAACTCAATCATAGTTTTGCTGTTACTATGCTGGGCTCCTTCCAAAAAATGTGTTATAGGTCCCTCTCTCCTGGACCCAGCTGTGCCAATGACTACTCTCATCAGGAGGCAGATATATTTCTTTTTGGTGATGTTGTAAATGGGAAGGGGGATGCTGTCTTTTCTATTTCACTCAAAAATGTGGTCTGTGGTGCTATGATAGGAGCATATGGGAAGGAAAGCAAGAGTTGGAGGTAGGGGTGAATTTGGAGAATTTTTGCAGGAGGTAACTCTAGGCTGAGACCTGAGGTTGCCAAAGAGAAAAGAGGTGTGACCAAAGCCTACTGTGCAGGCAGAGAGCAGAGCTCTGAGGGAAGTTCATCAGGGTTGGGGTGGAGTTCGAGGCAGGAGTGATAAGAAATAAATGTGGAGAGTGAGGTAGGCAGGGACCAGATCATGGAGAGCTGTGAAGTTGTGTTTAGGTGTTTTAGTTCATCCTCAAGGCAAAGGGGGCTGGGGTGGGGGACCACTTACAGATTTTAAGGAGGGGAGTGCATGATTGATTTGCACTTGAAAATATCACCCTGACTGCAGTTGAGAAATAGATTGGAAGGAAGCAAGACCCAAGGCAGAGGGATCAGTTAGGGAGCACGGCGTTGACACAGAGAAGGGATGAAAGAGGAGGATAATCAAGGCAGTTGTCATGGGAGGAGAGGAGGGGAGGGTGAACAGAAGGATGCTGTGAAGATAGAATCAGACTGAACTGAGCAACTTATGAGATGTTGAGGGTGAGGGAGAGAGAGGAGTCAGGTATGAAAGCTCAAATTCTAGCTTGAGTAACTTATTAGATGGGGTAGTCTTCTTTAAGAGAGGAAGTGTAAAAAGAGGCAATGCTTTGCAGATATGCTTATGAATTCAGTTTAGGATGTGGTAAATTTGTAGTACCCAGGGGCATCCATGTGAGGATGCATAGGAGCCACTTGTCCACACAGGCCTGAAGCTTGAGAAAGAGATCTGGGCTGAAGCTACAACTTGGGTGTCATTAGCACAGAGATATATTTACAGCCTGTGGGGTAGAAGAGATTTTCTTGGTCGAGTACGTAAAGTGAGGAGGAATCAGGGCCCAGAACACAATACTGAAGAATACTAACCATTAAGAGTAAACGGACAAGGGAATTCCACACAAGAGACGGAAGAGTTGGGAGTAGGTAGAGAATAGGAATTAAATTCTAGACAGGGGTGTCATGGAACTGAAGGGAATAGAAGATTTAGGAATAAGGGATTGGGTGGCTGTGACAAACGCCATAGAGGAGAAGTGAAGAGAATGTGGTGGACTAAGCCTCAAGGAGGATGCAGTGACCTTTGCCAGACCATTGTCAGAAGAACAATGAAACCAGAGCCAGAGGCCAAGGAGGCAATGGAACAGGAAGTCATCATCAGATGGTCCAGAGCCCCGGCTTAAAACCCCTTATTGGTCTCCCATCACACTGGGAATAAAATCAGAAACTCTCCATGACCTAAAAGGTCCCATGGTCTGAGCTTGCTACCTCTGACTCCATTTCTCTACTTTCTCCCTTTACCACTCCCACAGCCACAGGGGCCTCCTTTCCATCCTTCAAACATGTCAAGCTCACCCCTATTCATAATCCCTTGTATTTACCGTTCCTTTGCTCAGAATGTTCTTCTCCAGATATTTTCAGGCCTGTCCTCTCATATTGCAGGTCTCAACTCAAAAGTCACCTCACCCGAGAGTCCTCTCTTGAGTAATCTGGAGACCACATCACCACTACCCAACCCACTGTCACCCACCTACCACATGATCCTATTTTAGCTTCTTCATAGTGTGTATCAGTACTCCATATTTGCACGTTCATTGATTTGTCTATATTTATTGTCTGTTTCCCTCCCCAAAATGTTAGCTCCTCGAAGTCAGGGACTCCATCTATCATGATTGAAATTGTATTTCCAGCACATAAAACAGTGCTGAGTAAAGGTTCAATGAATATTTCTTGGTTGATTAAAAAGCGTTAGCAACTTATAAAAAAGATTCTTTAAAAAGAGTTACCAGGCAGTGTTGAAAGCCTAAGTTTAGATCTGGGACTCTGCATCTCTAGTGGCACCAATCTTGGTTAATTCTCTCCATGAGAGTAGAAAATGGTGAGGGTGGGACTGAACTGGAATGGCAGTTTTGTTACAAATCTTGGGAGGAAATTGATGGAAAAGATGGGCAGTGGGGTCTGGGCCACGTGGAGAAGAAAGTGAAGAGAGGAGAGCACTCACTGACAGGGGAAAGGTCAAGGTCAAGGATGAGGAGTCACAGAATGGGAGGACGTGGGCTGGGCTTTAAGAAAACATATTGATGTCTGTGCCCCACTCAATTCTAATACACAGCCAGGGTTGACAACCACTGAAGTCGGAGAACAAATGTCTCAGACTGACCAAGTTAAAACTCAGCATGCTGCTCAACTAATGAGCCTTACGTTGTTCCAAGCCCTTCTTCTTACTGATGCGACACGCTTAGCTTTAAAAAAAAAGGAATAAGCCCATATATATAAAAATGTCTATAGGAATTTTCAACGTCGTAATTAAAACATACCACCAAAATAACGCTGGAGATTGAACTACAAAATGAAGCAAATGGCTTTCAGTTGAAGTGTTTCTGTTAGAAAAGTTGTAGGAGAATTTCTCACTTTCAGTTTTTTTATGATTATTTGTGTATGTATTAATGCCTAAAGTGACGGGATCCTTAGAGAGATGAGCTTAGGCACACACGACGCAGCAAGCCCCTTGACTGAGAATAGTCTTAAAAGGTGTGGGGTTATGTTTCCCTCCGTTGTTTCATATTCCTTTGAAATCTACACCACATTTGTGTTTAAAGAGATGCTCTCTATATTTTTACAGCAAGTGGTAGATCCCGTTTACTGAATAAATGCCAAATCGGCATGTGTCAGACAGTTTAAACTACCTTCTGCTCTCTCGCCTATTCCAATTTGATAATATAAATCTTTAAAGGCACACCTTTTAATGAAACGTTATTCATGCACTAAATTTTCTTCTACTGTATAGAAATTAAAAGCAACATTTCTCTGGCCTAGAGCTAACTTTTTATGACTCCCTTGGCACTCTCTTTTTTATCTCAATTTTTTAAGATGTTCAAATAAGTGAGTTTTCTTTCTACTTGACACATTTTCACATATGTTGCCTTGATCTTTCACATCTTTTACCCATATGGGAGATTTCCTCGAAAATAGAGGATCTGTGTTTAATTATCTCACGGGGACAATTTAAAGGGAAATCCAGGCTTCTCCTTTCTAGCTCTGCCTTAAGGAGAAATAAGAAGCAATGGTGAGTTTACAGCTTTTGGCTGTTGATAGAGATTTCTTGCAGCTCCCTCTGTGAGAGTACTATCCCACCTGTTCACTTGGGTGCATCCCAAGCTCGTTGATTCAGACCCTAATTTGAGAACATTCAGATCAGGACTAGGCCGAAGTGTATGACGCGTGTATCACAAAGGTTTGCTTAGCAAATTAGTAAACTATAAAAAAATTAAAAAATACCATTTGAACTGGGACCAGAGTAGGAGAATGAACTTTAAACATTTAAAAATTATTTAACGTTTATATGTATCTAATTTATATTTAACACTTGAAAGCTGATTTTTAAATATCTAGAATCAAGTAATTTACATTTAACAGTTGAAATTGGATTTAGAGGGCTCAAAAGGTTTACCCAGTCCCTCTGGAGAGTGACAAAGCCAAGATGAGAAGACAAGTTTCCAGGCTCACTGCTGTGCCATGCGACCTTCCCGTTTGTTCATTCCAAACAGGTCCTCAGGAAACTCTTATGCTAGTTCCAGCTGTTTTTATTCTTGAACGTAATAATAATTCTCATAAAACACATTCTACAAATCTAGACCTTTCCCCTCATTTCCCTTCCTGTAGGTTGGTCACAAATGGGGATCTACTCTATTCTGCTGTAGTGTAAGACGTGTGAATGTAAAAGTCTTTCCTCTCCAGGCAGATAAATGAACCCAGAGAAATGAATGACGAGTCGATGTGTTTAGGAAGAATTTGCCTTACAGGGCTTCTTTAATTGCAAGTGACTGAAATTGATATTTTTGGCTCCCATCCCTGGGAAGGAGACTGGGGCAGCACAAAGGATTGAAGGAAGAATCTCAGGAACCAGAATCAGGGGCAGGAATAAGGACTCAAACGTCATTTTTGCTTACCTCCCCTTGGCTTTGTTTTATAAATAGACTCCTACCAACATCTGGGAAGACGGCCATCAGCGGCCTGAGATTTATACCAAATTAGCAACACCACTGTAAACATTGGCTTCCAAATCTATTTCTGAACCTCAAAAAAGGTCTCTGATTAGTTTATGTGCTTCTAATTAGTTCTTTGGTATCCAGAGGAAAAGAATTCCAAAGTTGCCCAGGTTACTGCAAGTTGGGTCAGAGGTAGATACAAAACTGGAAGATGGGCACAAAACAGCTTCCTGGAGAGACAAAGAGAGTAACTGTAAAAGTCAATGACGTATAGATGGAGTTATTAATTTGAGGAGCTGGAAGAAATTTTATCTATTCCTCAGTCCCCCTTCCATTCACCTACCTCATTAAAGGAGGTGCTCTCAAAAATTCAGATGCCCGGTTCTCATCCCAGAGCAACTGAATCAGAACTTCTTAGGATGGAGCCCGGGGGGGACTTATTATTGAGACAGCATCACAGGGGACTCTGCTATATCCCTAGTTAAGAACCACTGTTTTAAAATTTATCATCAGGAGTCTATTTTCTGAGATGGATAACATATCAAGCATTGATCAGCCATCTACAACTCATCATGAATTAGTTCAACAGATTAGCCTAATTCATTTAACTGGATTTCAAAGGCATGAGATGCAGGACAAATACAATTTGATGAAGAAGAAAAGAGGAAATTGGGCTGGCACAAATGGGGTCTGGGGTGAGGGGTAGAGAGGTGGGATGTGTCATTACAGTGGGGCCCTGTCCAGTTAAGAATGAGCTTAGGCTCAGAGTCCATTTTCTGACCACAGTTTATTATTCCAACTCTCTCTCATTCTCATTCCTATTATTACTGCTCTTCAGCCTCATACTTCTAGTTTATGATTTCTTAGTTTTTAAAATTTCATATTGGGCTCGATCTCCTCCCTCACTAGCCTGGATTATATAGCTGCTGCAACTACTTTGTAACCTCATTCTTCTAGTACCACCAGCTCACCAGACTTCAGTCCTGGATCAGTCCCAAATCTTGCTTTCTTCCCTCATACCTGCCAGCTGCTGTTCACTGTTAAGGGAACTGTACAAAGACATGCCAAATCATGGTGGATAACATCAGCCTGACCTCAAGGTTATCCATCAGACTTTGATTTATCATGCAACCTCTTCATCTTATTACCATCATAGACCATGCCTGCCCTGCTCCCATCATGCCACCCACTCAACCCTTGCGTTCGTCATATCCTTCACTCCTTCACTGAGAAAATTGGGGCCACCTAGCCATCCAACTCTAACATTAAATTTATCGGCATCTGTACTTAGATCCCTACTTATCTCTTTCTCTTTATCCTCAGGGAATTAAGCCTTCCTCTCCGTGTTCATGGTGAGCCTCTCTACTCTCTCTTGACCTTGAAAACTCTTCCTTGAGTCCCATATTATTTCTCTCCGTATTCCGTCTCTTTTTCTTTGTAGGTTACTTTTTGTCTGCTCATTCCTTACACATTGGACCTAGTAAAGAATATATTCATGACCCATTCATCTCCTCTTTTTATATAATTACCTAAGGTGATCTCATATATGCTTTTTTTTGAGGAAGATTAGCCCTGAGCTAACTACTGCCAATCTTCATCTTTTTGCTGAGGAAGACTGGCCCTGAGCTAACATCCATGCCCATCTTCCTCTGCTTTATATGTGGGACGCCTACCACAGCATGGCTTTTGCCAAGTGGTGCCATGTCTGCACCCGGGATCGGAACCGGAGAACCCTGGGCTGCTGAGAAGCAAACGTGCTCACTTGACCAGCTGGCCCCTGATCTCATATATTCTTATATTTTTAACGACCAAATCCATGCTGATGGCTCCCAAATATTTCCAGCCCTAGCCTCCTTCCAGACATTCTCCTGGATGTTGCATGGTCATGTCAATCTCAACACAGCCAGAACTGATTGCATTATCTTTTCTGCCAAAGCTATATCTCTTCTCATATTCTCAACTCCAGCTAATTGCACCACATCCTCTTTGGAACCAAGTCAGAAACTTTCAAGTTATCCAACATACCTCTGTTCACCTCGATTTCTAAATCTAATTGATTACGAAATCTTGCTGATGTTACCGTTTAAATACATCTCTAACAATTCTTTCTCTCTAACCCTCTGTAACCATATTACTGGTTCAGACCTTCATCATCCTTTGCTTGGACAATTGCAGGAATACTACAGTTAGCGTCCCTTCTGCTATAAGTTGATCCTCTACTCTTCAGCCAGAGTAACGTATCTAAGAGGTAATTCTGAATATCTTTTCTGTTTAAAATTTTACAGTGGATCGATATCACCTGATGAATAAAGACCTGGCCCCTTATTATGATATGAAAGATCCCCCATGACCCACTAGCCATTTGCCAGTCACCGCATCACATTTTTTTTTTTTTTTTGAGGAAGATTAGCCCTGAGCTAAGTACCGACAATCCTTTTCTTTTCGCTAAGGACGACTGGCCCCGAGCTAACATCCACACCCATCTTCCTTTACTGTATACTTGGGATGCCTGCCACAGCATGGCGTTTGCTAAGCAGTGCCATGTCCGCACCCGGGATCCGAACCGGCAAACCCTGGGCCGCAGAGAAACGGAATGTGCCAACCTAACTGCTGCGCCGTGGGGCCGGCCCCACTGCCTCACATTTTATGTGGAAGTAACATAGACCTGATTGGAGTTCTCTCCATACCCTGTGCTAGCCTCTGTGCCTTGATCAGGCAATTCTCTTTGCCTGGAATGCCTTTCCCTTGGTTCTTTGCTGGACCATTCCCACTCATCCTTTGTGACTCAGTCCAGGCCTCATGTTTTCCAGGAAAACTTGGTTGGTGCTCCACATTAGGAGAAGTGTTCCACTTTTGTATTGTCTCTCGTGAAATATTGTAAGCTTATTGGGACAAGTCCACATCTTTAATCTCTACCTTTTTATTCCATGGAAAATGCCAAACTCATAATAAGCTTATAGCAAACATCTGTTGTACTGAGCTGAAGGATATCTTGGGGAGACAATCTCAAAAGGTTGAAGAGAATACAGAAAAATTGGGAAGTGAGAAGAATGCAAAACCCCTTTTGCTTATTTTATAATTTTCTTTATAATAGAGCACATATTTGGTGGGTGAAAGGAAGGATGGAGGGAACAGTGCATAATGATCACTGCGGATGATGGCTATCAGTAGAGATACACACTCTGGCAGAAAAGAAAAATCTGAAAAGAAAAAGTGGGGTCTGGAGAAGGGCAATGACAGAGGTAGAAAGAGCCTGTATCAGACAGGTGCGTTCTTCAGATCCTCTTGACCTTACTGGTTTCCAGGGCCTTTGGCTGCTTGTTCCTGTCCAGCAGTTACTTCAGCAAACAATTCTTTATGAGCTCCAACCAAGTTCATGGAACTTCAATCTCCCAGCGCTTTGCCTCATGCCCACATTACCTCTTACCCACCACCCTGGGGTTGAGGTGTGAGATGTCCCCATGCAGCAAAGACCTATGAACTACAACCCAAGACGATTGGGAGCAACAACTTCATGGGGCAAATCATTGACCAATTGGATACAGGAACTGGCAGATAAATTCTTACTCCCTACTTTCCACAGATGGATTGTCTGAAGCTGAAACTATTCATATAGCCCCTTGGAAGACACTCCCATGAGACTGAGCAATCAATCAAACTGAATACCAAGCAGTGGTCTGCTTACTAACACACTTTGGATAGGCTCTCTTTCTCTGCCTTACTCCCTCTTTCCCCCATCCTGTTTCCCTTGGATTGTACTCTCTAATAACATAGTAACATACACATTTTTATTAATTTTATTATTATTGCTTTAATCCTCGTCTCTGCTTTCTGGGGACTTAGGATGAGACAGTTAGTACCAGGCATGACCCTTGAAAACACACCCTCAGGATGGCATTCTGGATATTTTTGGCTTGGAATCAGGCCTAAGCAGATCTAGAAGACATGAGTAAATCACATGAAGATGTAGCCCAGTTTACCTTGTCATCCGCTTCTGAAGTATGGATATCTGTCCTTCAATGCACACCTGTGGTGTCAGGCATCATGGTGGTGGTGGGTGGGGGTTGCTTACGATCAGTTGAATGTGTTTGGATTGGTTTACAGTTCATTGATAGATTAACATGATATATTGGTACTAGTCAAAATGGATTAATGCTACATTGCAGCCCCAGTCAAGCACAATCCCAGAGGACGCTAACTGTTCCTGTCTTACTTATGGAGAAGTGGCCTGAGATATGGATATCTATGGATTCTTGGTAGTGGCAAGTAAATTGGTTGGTTGGTCAGGGCCTTAGAAGGAAGCGATTGGAAGAGCATGGATAAGGAGGTCTGGGGAACTCATATGAGGGTGGGTGTATGTGAGTGGGCACAGAGCAGATGCAGATGTTTCTGTCTTATGGTCATGCCCTCAAGAAAGCATCCTCTGAAGTGCAGGCTCTTGAAAATTAGAGGGGCAGGATGACTCATTCTGTGATGTCACCCAGCCTCTGCATCTTTGACAACTCCATGGGGGTGTAATGGGCCCATGAACAGAATAGCCATGGTAGCAGAGATAGAGGTTAAACATGAGTCCAATGGCATGGGCTACCTCTCCCAAAGACTGATCTAGCTACTGCCTGTGCTGAGTACCCAGCTTTCCAGCAGCAGAGACTGATGCTAAGTTCTTCACATGCACTGTTCCTCAAGGAGCCTAGACCGACACTTGTGCTGGTCACTTGCACCAGACCCTTTCCACCCATTGGAGACAGCAGTTTGTTCCCCTCAGAACCCAGATATTCTCCATATATGGTTCACCTTCCCTTTTCTCAATGCCTCAACCTATTGGTTTATCCCAGATGCATTTTATGACAATACTGTTTAATAATGTACAAGAATGAGCACACAGCAAGAGAATCCTCTCATTATTCTATGGGACTCATCACTCAGAAAGGGTAACGGCCTTATAGAGCAATGGAATGGCCTGTTAAAGGCTCAGCTAAGGCACCAGCTTAGGAACACCATCCTATGGGTAAGTGTACGATCCTATATATACACGCATACATGCAGTTCACATTAACCAGTGTCTGACATATGGTGTTCTCAGTAGCTAGAATATATGAGCCTGGGTACCAAAGGGACAGAAATAGCATTGGTCCCTCTTTGCCATCATTCAATGACCAGGTTATGGAATTTGTGTTTCCTGTTCCAGCAATCTTAGTTTCTACCGGGTTAGGTGTTCTGGTTTCCAGGATGGTGGTTGGGACACTTCCACAGGGGCACTTGGTTACTCAGGTCAGTGTTCCAGAGGCCAATAAAGCAGTTATTGTAAATTGGTACCCCCTCTCAGGGCATCTCATTCTTTCAGCAACTAAGCCCAAATTGTAAGAGGGGAGTCAATACAATGCAATGCAAGTCAATACAATTCAATGTGGATGAGTCTGACAGACTCACTGCCCCCAGGGCCTAGGCCATGGACTCTGGCCTACCCACTGCTGTACAACCAGACCTCCTTAGATTCTGGCCAATTTCACATAGGCCCAAACCACTGCACCTTATGTCATTGCACCAAGCACTCTTGCCTCATGCCCTGGGCCTTCTATTTTGGCAAGAACTAAAGCAAGAGAGGCCTTGAGATCTTCTCAGTGACATCTTGTGCAAGTCAGAAGTATGGGGTGGTTATCCCACAAAGTGAACTTTGACCAATGAGAAGTGGGAGCTGGTGGGTAAATTCTTCTTTCCTCCTCCCCGAGACACGAGGTCTGACATTACAGTTGTTCATATGGCTCCTTGGCCGTCAGTTCTATAAGATCAAGCAATCAGTGACCCTCAAATCCCCAAAGGTGGCCAGCTTGGTACCCATCACCTGCCCTTGTGCTGGGTCTCACTTCTCCCCTTCATCACTCCTCATTCCCCTTTATCCTGTTTTCCTGGGATTGTACTCCCCAGTAAAATACTGCACATGAGCTTTTGCCTCAGGCTTTGCTTTCTGGGGAGCCTAGCCCAGGTAGAATTGAAACAGAGATCTGAAGCAGAGAGGTTTAGTTTGTACAGAAGATCTAGAAGCAGACGTTTAGCAGGCAGCGGGGGTGGGGTAGATGTGCCTGAAAGGTGGGGCAGACACTTTTCTCCTTGACTCTGTTTTCCAGTTCAACAAATTTTGAACTATTGATAATATTATTAAAAAGACACTAGAGGCATGGACAAGTAAGATTATGAGACATGTAAAGAAGGGGGACCATTTCATATGTGCATTCTCTGACATTAACACCTAGCCTGGTGCCTTCCCCTGCAGAGACACTGATCTCCAGGCTCATGTCTCTTTGTGGAGAGCTTGGCCGTGCCTCTTCTCAGAACATACTTCGTGTCCCTCCATTGTTTGATCAGATTTTCATGAGTAATTGTGCTGGAGCTTTGAAAGGTTCTGCCACGAGCATGTTTGTTTATACTTCTTACTTATGTGGGAACCCAGGTTAGGCAGGTAGAAATGACTAAGTGTAAAGGCACAACATAGGATTCATGCTAATTCACCAAATGGAATTTTTTGGGAAAGTATAGCTTTTAAAAAACCCCATTCAGGGGCTGGCCCAGTGGCGAAGTGGTTAAGTTTTCGCACTCTGTTTTGGGGGCCCAGGGTTCCTAGGTTCAGATCCCAGGCGCAGACCTACACACCACTCATCAAGCCATGCTGTGGCTGCACATACAAAATAAGAGGAAGACTGGGACAGATGTTAGCTCAGGGACAATCTTCCTCACCAAAAAGAAAAAAAAAAAACCATTCAAAGCAGGACACATGACTTCCCTTTCAAATACGAACTATTGGGATTTTACTGTCAGTGTACACAATACGGTGTATCATAAATAGCCTCACAGCAAAGCATGTTAATCTTCTCGAAGTGTCCCACTGACATCTACTTTCCTTTTCTTCCTTTTTGAATTTTTACATGACCTCAGAGTTGCTCTGTTACTAATAGGAACGGACGGCTGAATGAACACTAAAAGCATGGGGCGCTGCTAGTCTGTGGGTTACCATTTAAAACTCTTTCAGATAGCAGCACAGCGTGAAACACTAATTCATTACATCTACAATACCATATCCATTAGCGCTTTCTCATCCTGGAATTCAAAGAGTCCAAAGCTCAGAGAGCCACTAAAGAGAGTAATTAATACAATAGCACAATTCTCCATGGTTCAGGTGATATGATGGACTGACTTACCTGTCACAAATAAATATTATAGGAGACAGTCTCCTTCTGTTTTGCATTTCTAATCATCCTCCTCTTTCTCCATGTTCCAATGTTCTCTTTCCAGCTGGATTTTATATTTTCACCTAGTGAAACTACATTGATCCTCTGTTCTCATACTCATGCCTCATTCTATTTAAAACAGCTTCACAGTTTGAAGAACCACACAATTGCAAAAATGATGTATACAAGGGAAATGGTTTATATGTTTCAATCTCACCTGTCATGAGCCATCCTTCTGCCTCCTCTTCTCTGAACGGGAGCAGAATTTGTTACCCCTAAATATGCCTCTTTGGCATAAGGATTATTTTAGGCTCATTATTTTAAAGAAATTGCAGACACAAAGCTCTGAAACTGACCAGAAGTTACCCTTTTGTAATAAACATTTATAAGTGAAATCTCTGTTGGTGAAAGTGTCTCCCTCTCTGGACCAGGAAGACGAAAATGACTAAATCTCCAGAAACTCTTGTCACCGGAGAAGGCAAGGACTTAAATCTGCATCACAGTCTTATCCTTGTTGCTTCTTACTGTGTTTTTCCTGGTAGCCTCCATCAACAGGCCTCCTCAGTCCTTGACATCTTTCTTTTGTCATTAGCTGAAGCTGGTATTTAAGATGATGGCTTGGGCCATTTTTGAGGAGTTACCCAGTTTTCCCGGGTCTCTCCCATGTATATAGGAGGTGTACGTGTTATTAAACTTCTGTTTGTTTGAAACAATAAAAAGACCTCCATCCTTTTATTACAGAGGTCTCAGCCAAGAACCTAGAAGGATAAATGGAAAATTATATTTCCTTCTCTACAACCCTCTTCTTCTTCTTTCATATTCAGGGCAGTTCTACAGAGAGTATAAGATTCCTTATAAAAGGGCTCTTCAGTCAAAAAGCCATTTGGAGAGGGTTTTCTTGACCTGAGAAGCCTTCCCAGGTTGTGTGAGCGGCGGGGCCTCCATTTCACAATTACAGACTCTTGGATTCTTCAGGATCTCAATTTCTAAATCCATTATTAAATATCTCTCATAAGCAACTTCACAAGGCTCACTACGAGGGTTGTGGTTGCTTTTGAGCACAGTAAACAGGGGGTTAAAAAACTTTTGCAAGCTGTTGGGACTGCTCAAATGACTTCTTTTGCACAAAAGAAAAGCAGGTGCTCCAGAGATAGAAATTTGGCCAGCATTTTATACTTAGCAACACACCTTCCCATGCTTAATCTCATTTCATTCCCACCACTGCTCTCTAAGTTCAACAAGACAAGTATCATCATGTATACATTTTTTAATGGGCAAACTGAAGTTCAGAGAGGTTAACAGGAGATTGTATATGGAAAATCTTGGATTCAGATCTAGGACTTCTAACACGAAGTTCTAACTTCTAACATGAAGCTCTAGTGCTAACTGGAAACTACAGCTCCAAAAATGTGGTTATGGGTCGACTTTAGCTCAAGCAGTTATTTTGCAGTTGTGGAAGCTGCTTCTGTAAAAATTTGATTGTTTTTTCAAATTTTTCTTTGCTGTGTTCTTCTGGAATTGCTTGTTTGAGAGGGTAAGTGGCTTTACTTATATACAAGCCTGCTGGTGTAGATATTGGGTGTAAATTCAAAATTCCTGAGACCTGAGAATGGCCCCCAAAAGCTAGAGGTTAGGCTTTCCCAGAACATGCTGGAATGTTGTCTTAGTTCCTGAGCACTAGTTGGAACTCTATCAACATGTAAAAATCTGCCATAGGTGACTGTTCCTCCAGGACTCCAAGTATCACTGTAGCTACAATCTTTTCTCTTACACCAAATTCTCAGACAGATTTCCTACTCACTATCTCTATTTCCTCATTTCTAAGTCATGCCTCAACTACTTCTGCTTGACTTCTGCTAGCACAATTCATAACTAGCTACAGTTACAAGCACTGACTTTCGTATTACTCAACTTGATGAATACTGCTTGGTCACCTTCTTAAATTCACCACAGTGGACACCCATGCACCCCCTTCTCACAGCATTCTCCTCCCACTTTTCACGATGGCTCAGTCTCCTTTTGCTTCCCCCCTCTCTGGTCCTTCCTTCTCTGTCTCCTTTGTTGGCTCATCCCTCTCTACCCAACTTCTAATGTTGAAATGCCTCAGAACTCAGTTTTAGGATCTCTTATCTCTCTCCCAATTTAGGCTGTCTCATCAGTTCCAATGGCTCCATTTACCATCTATGTGCTCAGAATTTTCAAATTCATATCACCACTCGGATAGCTTTTGTATTAGGGTTCGCCAGAGAAACAGGACTAAAGGATGTGTGTATGTGTACACACACGCACACAGAGGAACAGATTTATTATAAGGAATGGGTTCATGTGATTATGGAGTCTGAGAAGTCCCACAACCTGCCCTTGGAAAGCTAGAGACCAGGAGGTCCGATAGTGTAGTTCCAAGTCGGAAGGCCTGAAACCAGGACAGCCAGTGGTGTAAGCTCTAGTCTGAGAGTCAACAGGCTTAAGACCCAAGAAGATCTGATGTTTCAGTTCAAGTCCAAAGGCAGGAAAAGACTGATGTCAGCCTTTTAGTGCTATTCTGACTTTCAAGCGATCGGATGAGGCCCGTTCACACGAGGGAGGGCAGTCTGCTGTGTTCAGTCCACAAATTCAAATGTTACTCTCATCCAAAAACACCCAGACGAATGTTTGACCAAATGTCCGGGCAGCCTGCGGCTCAGGCAAGTTGACGTATAAAATTAACCATCACAACTTTTCAGAAACTTACATGTCTAACTGCCTATTTACCGTGTCTACTTTGATTTCACATAGGTCCTTCAAATTTTACCCGTCAAAAAATCAGTGTATAATCTTTTCCTTCAGATTTATTCCTCCTCAAGTATTCCTGAAAACTTAAAATGACACCACCGCCCGTGCAAGGGCTTATGTCAGAACCTGAGAGCCATCTTTCATACTCCCTTACCTCACATTCCCTCAAACCATCAATTCAAGTTCCAGTTCTTAGGCGTTTGTTGAAGCTGTATACTTCTCTCCATTTCTATTGTTACTTAACTCAGGTCATCATAATATTAAGACTATTGACCAAACTCACCTGCAGGCTTCTGATTCCCACCAGCCAAACCCATACTTCACAAGGCATTGAGTGATTTTTAAAAATGCTCATTACATCATGTTAGCACCCAGCTTAAAATTCTTCTATGGCTTCCCATTGCTCTTAAGATAAATCCAAACTCCTTAACAAGCCCTGCAAAGCCTTGCATGATGTGACCTTTACCAACATCATTAGCCTTATCTTGTCGATCTTTCTTATTCACTTTGTCCCTGGGAGTTTTTTCTCAGTTCCTCCCACACATAGAGCTCTTTTCCTCCTCAACACTTTTAAAGATACCGTTCTTTTTGCTAAAAACATTCTTGGCCTTTTACTGCCTTTGCCTGGACAAGTTCTGTACCGTCTTCAGGACTCAGCTTACATGTCACTTCCCCCAGAAAATCTTGAGTCACATGGTTAGGTGGATGTGTACACATAGCACCCTGTGCTTCTCCGTTACAGCTCTAATCTTAGGCATCATTAATTCACTGCTCTCGTAATTATATTTAATGCCCATCTCCCGTTCCAGACTGTAAGTTTTAGCCGTCTGAATTATTTTCATCTTGCAGGTTAAACAGGGCTCATACAGAATATGAGCCATTTAGTGAGTCAAAGGATAATGATTTAGTGAACAAGTGAATGAGTGCAGTGAATGAACCAGTGAAATGGCAGGCTTTTCCTACACAATCAGATACCAAACCAAGTTAACAGTAGCAGAATCTCTTCCCCATCCAAGTGTCGGTCTAGATTATGTGGAGACTCCAAAGGGCAATAACAGATGACTCCTAGAATCCCACATTCTCAGGGACAAAGAGGAGGAGGTGCCAGGTAGAAAGGGTAAAAGTTAGGAGAACAGTGGTAAAGATGATAAAAACCTAGCTATTTTAGCTACCGTTTCTATTAGAAACAGCACTCTCTTTTCAAGATTGTCATTTGTCTTCTCTCTATGGTTTTCAACAGGTATGTATAGAATCTAGGAAGAACATGGCATCTGACATTGATACTTTTATTTTTTCGTGAGGAGGGGAAGATAAACATGTAGAACTATGAAACCACTGAAAGAACCTTCTATGACAATGGTGATTCTCCTGTGTGTCGCTAGGGCCATGTGGCTCTGGCTAGGGGTGTGGCCCAGGATGAGCCACAGTTGGCTGCTAGGTGAGGTCACTGAGTTCAGCCAATACTTGCTGATACCTACTTTATTGTAGGGTGGGTGTGTCAAACTTGGCATCTCATCCATGTGTTCTTATTTCACCTTGGTTTCGTGGAGTATTATGCCTTTGGGATTTGGCTTCAATGGCGAGTTTGTATGTTTTGCTCCAGTTCAGAGACTGGATGGCAAGAACCAAACCGTGTTATGAAGCAAACAAGGAAGAGATATCTTGTATCACTGCGAAGCAAAGATCTGTGCCAACTAAAAATAACTTCAGCTTTTGGCGAGGTTAAAAGCATTCAGAGGACTGTCTGACAATTAGGAGATAGAGAAAGCTATCCGAGTAGCTTTGTTCAACAAAGTCAGTTTTAATCAAAAGACAAATAAAGTTAGAAGACACATTGTATTGATCTTAAGGAAACTGAGTGAGGCATATGTTAGGGAACAAGAAATGTATGAAATGAGGAAGAAAAAGGAGAAGCACTTGTTTTGGACTAAGGGGCTTATTTCCTTCCACACTATTTAAACACACTCACATCTGTCAATTATGCAATGGATGCCACATTAAAATTCTTTGTTTACAGCCATGCAATGTCTGAACTACCTTTTTCCATTAAGACACCAAGGTCAATGATACACATAATTAACCCACTGATTTAGTGCATTAATTTTCCTTAAAGTTCTAGCAAGGCTCTCACTATCCAGCCTTAAGATTCCTACTCCATGTAGACACTGGTACACGGGCTGGTTCCATATGGGACACTGATGTAATCCATGGCTGAGGTTTTGTCTAGCAGCATCATGTGTCTACTTCAAGGATGATGAATGCTATCTTTGTTCCAGGCAGGAAGATGTCATTACATGGGCTCATGTTGCTGACCTCCCAGGGTTTCTCACTAAGTGTTGCCAAAGGGTTGTGGCGTCGATAATTCCTTCTAGAGCTCTGAAGAGAATAAAGCAGAGAGGCAAACCTGATGAAAAGGAGATAAAGTGCCTAAGGTGAATTGAAGCTTAATATACCAAACAGCATAGAGCACGGATGGTTTCTCTTCCTTCCTTTTGTTTTTCCCTTCCAGAATTGTAGTCAGCAGTCAAGTTGTTATTTCTGCCCTCTCAAAGCATTCTTCAGTCTCTCATATCTAGTCCTGGACTTCGCCTATCAATAAAAAGAATTTGAAATCTTTCAACAGAGACGTTATTTCTGCTTCAACTTGTTTCAGGATGCCACGGTTCAAAATGAAAATCTGCAGATTGCTGATAGCTCTGTCAATATCATTCAACTGCTAACAACACTTTATTTGTGGTACCTATAGATTGAGTGTAGGCATCTGAACCCATCGATAAATGGAGAGAAAGTCCTGCGGCTCAAACCACTCAGTTCTACAAGGGGCCTGCTTTACAAACTTGGTTCTTCATTACTGAGGAATTCTCTACATGTTTTAAATTAGATGAAATGTAACCGTCTTGTAACTGATTCAATGGTGGGATAAGAAGGACATGAACTGTACCTTCTATTTCTCTCTACATTGCTTTCATTTTATGCTAAAAAAAAAGGAGTATTTGCCATAATGTATATGTTTTATATCACAGGTGTATATTCAATCTCTTCAACCTATATGTTTAAAGACAAGTAGCTCAGCCTTGTACTTTTAGAAAACAGTTTATAGTTGATTTCATTGGTATTTATTTTTATTGATAGGCTGTTGAATACCTTTTCATAAGTTTCTTAATTATTTCTTTTTCTTTTTCAGTCATTTGTCTATTTGGTTTTACAGCCTTTCATATACACACACACATAGATACATATATGTTTGTGTATTTGTTGTTATCATTGTTGAATTCAGTAAGTTCATAGTTTTTTTATTACCAATATTGACCTTTTGTCTAGTGATTAACAAATCTATTGATTCTTTAAGTCAATCTGATTTATAGGGTCTTGATATTCATACTGTCCTAGGACAATGATTTCTAGAAAATTACTAATCATAAATGAATTTTAATAAAGTGTTAATTCAAGAAAAGAAAAATGAAAGAATCGATCAAAATACCATTAGTATCACTAGTTAATTTAATTGAATCGATACAACTAAGCCATTAAAAGTCAGCATATCAGAGAGACATAGTCAATTCCTATGAGGTGCCTCTGATGTTCAGTGAAAAATTACTAAACAAATATGAAATAAATCTATGTGATATAGTATACATTTTATAAATCAGGATTTAATATATTACTTTAAGAGGAGTGAAAATAAAATCTCTAGTTGAAAACTACAAGAATGCTTTCTTTCGGGAGGAAAAAAAAGCTCTACCCCAAACATAATGACTCTACCTCAAATAACTAATAATGGGACTATTAGATATTTGGGGTGATGCTTATAAGCAGAGATATTTTCTTATTGTGGTCCTTAAGAATGAAATGGTGAAAATCAAATTTCCTTGCTAACAAAAACTATCATTGCAACAGTGAGAGAGAACTATCATCATTAGTAATCAGTGAGCTAAATTTTCTAAAACACTTTTAAATATAGACTGAGCAACTTTGAAAGGTCTGCTGCATCTGAATATTAAATGACCTGCAAAGTATAGCCTTTTTACAAAAGAAAATATATAGAAATGGAAAGAAACAGTGTCAGTATTTTTGGTGAATTACCATGTTCCTGGTATTATTTCAGGTATGCAGAATACAAAGGAAACATTATTCTTGATGACATATGAAATGGACTCATCTAAAATAATTGAATATTTACTTGCTAGTTTCTCCCTTATAATCTACCTATGAAATTACTATGGGAAACATAGACTCTTTGCCCAGGAAACATTTTATATTTAACAAAGCCAATACATATTAATACTCAACAATAGAGAAATGATCATTAGGATGTTATGCTTTGGTTCTACTTGGGAAGAAAAGATCTTTTGGAAAGTTGGAGCCGGCCTGTGATTGGTTGCCTATCTAGCATCTTTTCTCTCATTTCTTCTTGCCCAAACAACCCTAATTTTGTTAAAGTACCTACTTATTTTCCACTCAGCTCAGGTGTCTCAGGTGAATCAGAACCCACCCACAGTTGCAAGAATGGGCCAGGTTGGTCAGGTTAAGTTTGCAGGAAGGGTCAGGCGGTGCAACTTGTCACAACGGCACGTGGACATCACGTGCAGGATCATGGTAGGAAAGTTCTTCCCTGCTGTTCTGGGAAAGGTTACAAAAATGTCCCCTTCTCTTTTCCCTTTGGACGATTTATCCTATGCAAATGTTGGGTGTGGAAGTATTGCTGCCATCTCAAGATCAATCTGAGGAGGAAGCTGGCCGACACAGGAAGGCAGAGCCAAATGAATTGCAGGAAAATGGAGCAAAGCCAGTAGATTAAGGCAAATCTGAAGCCTGTATTACCCTTGGATTTCCAGTGTGTTAATCCAATAAATGCTCTTATTGTTGAAGAGAGTTTGAGCTGGATTTTTTGTTTCTTGCAACCAGAGTCATCCTAAATAATAGCTAAATCATTGGAATATTAGTATACTATGAAGAAGAGGCAACAGAAGATAAATAGGAGAATGGAAGAAATGTGAGCTCTCACTCCAACTCCCAATATCAGGCCTATAATGATAAAAGGTTATAGTAATTAATTATGTTAATTCTTTATATGTCCTAATACAAAGGTTTTTATGACATTTTGAGATTATAAGCCTATATTTGATCACTTCTTATTTTTTCCTCATTTCTTTTTTAAGTTTTCATCCCAATATTGGTCTTTTATAAACGTGACCTTGGAATCTATTTAAAGTTACTGATTAGTATCGTATTTGAATCTAGTGAAGATGGTCTCTGCTCACGAGGCAAATTATCTATTTAGGGAAACAAAACGTTAACTTCTAGAAAGCAATAATAACTAACACAATACACAAAGTATGTGCATATTTTTTGGTGAGAAAGATTGGTCCTGAGCTAAGAGCCATGGCAATCTTCCTCTATTTTGTGTGTGGGACACCAGCACAGCAGGGCTTGATGAGTGGTGTGTAGGTCTGTGCCCTGAATCCAAACCCACAAGCCCTGGGCTGCTGAAGTGGAGCACATGAACTTAACTACTATGTGACTGGGCCGACTCCTACTAAGTATATTTTTATTGTCAATTGACTGAAGCAGATAGTTTGTGGCTCGGGAATTCAAGAGGGCGTTAACTTTTAGGCTTTGCTAACCAGGAGAGGCTTTGTAGGCAGAGAGATGTGTTTTGGGCTTCTGAGAATGCACAGAGTTCAGATCTGCAAAGCGGGCTGGGGCTGGAATGTAGCAGGAGAGGAGGTTTGACAAAAATAGTTGAAGCCTAAGAAAAGAGATCTAAAGAATCTGGACTTACACCTGTGAACGACAAAAATAGTCCCAGGACTATGCACTCTTAAATGATCACATTCTAAGGCAGGAGAGTTCACTTCAAAGTCATTTCTTTATGATCATGCTTAATAGTATTTGCCACTTGAAACTGGTCTAGTGTCTTCGTTTCTCCTCTAGTATCTTAAAGAACATGAATAAGAGCGCATCTGCTTCATCATTGAAATGGTTAATTTAAAATGCTTTTCAAGTCAAATGTTAAAAGAAGCACAAATCTCTAAACAACGCTTATTTATATTTACTTTCAATAAGAGCTATAAAACATGTCTCAACAAGCAGCAATTTAATTACATCAATGCTTTTGATCTGATGAACATCTTGTTCAGAATAAACCTTTACCTATAAATATACACTGAAAATACAAAATTACGCATCCATGTTCAGCAATGTAACCTGTTTTCTAGATGTCATAAATTTTGCTCTGGAATTACTTGTGTAACCTCAGGAAGGGTCTATGTTCTTTGCATAAACTTTAGTTTTAATTAGGGAAGTCATGTGACTACATCCCCAAGGTAGGGACATCACAAAGAATTTGATAGTTACAAAAGTCAACTGCTCATCCTAGGAGTTCTTCCAAAAGACTTCTAAATTTCTATTTTTTTTTTGGAAGATTAGCCCCTGAGCTAACATCTGCTGCCAATCCTCCTCTTTTTGCTGAGGAAGACTGGCCCTGGGCTAACATCTGTGCCCATCTTCTTATACTTTATATGTGGGACGCCTACCACAGCATGGCATGCCAAGTGGTGCCATTTCCGTACCTGGGATCCAAACCAGTGAACCCTGGGCCCCCAAAATGGAGTGTGCGAACTTAACTGCTGCGCCACCAGGCTGGCCCCTGAATTTCTTTATGTAGGAAACAGAAATGCTATCTCATCATAAGAAAAAAAATTGTAACTATGTGAGGTGATGGATGTTAACTAGACTTATTATGGTGACCATTTCACAATATATACAAACATTGAATTGTTCTGTTGTACACCCAAAACCAATATAACATTATATGTCTATTATATCTCAATAAAAAAAAGGAAAGAAATGCTACTCTTATTTAGTTGCCCAGGAATAAAAGCTATAATCAACCAATTAACATGGTGTTGTGTTTCCCAATCCTTGACGACATTTCTTTTTTGGAAGTGAGTTCACTTTTCATAAGACTCTGTTCATTAGCAAATTTCCATGATGTTCCCAGTAAGCAAGAGAAGAAGGTGTTCCACTACTTCTAAGTGAATAGGGTTAGAAAGGATGCTGGAGACTATTGAAATTCTGTGGTAAAATGAATCACTCTTTCTGTTGTAGAGTCACACACACACAAACACGCACACACAAATGAATAAGTAAAAGCCCACACATAGTCTTGTTCTTTGTGCATGTGTGTGTATGCATACACACAGCACTTTGGAAATTAGAATTCACTCTTAGGAATTTTAAAAAGTGTGACCCTTTGTTTTCAAAGGGACATAAACTTCGTGTGATATTGGCTTTAAATTTTATTTCACATTGTGACTTGAGATACAAGCCCACCAAATACATAGAAACGGAAACAAATGTTTCAGTAAGCCATACTTGCCTTTTTAATATGAGATGCACTCAGAGAATTTTTTATTCTATATCTTTCATTTAAAAATAAAAATGAGAAAGTTGCAACCCACAAGACTATTTTCAAAACTCGCTAACAGGTCACATCAACTGGAAATCACTGTCTTTGGGTACATTAAGTCATGTTTGTGGACAATTGTAACATATGTAAACATACGTAATACTGGTCTGTGAATGTGTGGACTAGGGATCTCCTGGATGAGGGATTCCCAGTAGAATAATTCTGAGACATACTATTTCTTTCTCTCTCTTTTATCTTTGTTTGGGAAAGATTAGCCCTTAGCTAACATCTGTGCCAATCTCCCTCCACTTTATATGTGGGTCGTCACCACAGCATGGCTGAGGAGTGGTATAGGTCTGCGCCTGAGATCCAAACCTGTGAACCTGGGCCACTGAAGTGGAGCACACCAAACTCAACCACTACGCCATGGGTCTGGCTCCTCAGCATTTCATTTTTAATGCCTACTATGGTGGAAATATTTTTACTATCAGCACTTTTTCCTCCTGGGTAATCTCAATAAATTATTTAGCCTGAACATTTTTTAGCTCTCCAGAAATATCTTGAAACATAAACACTGAAGCAAAACACTCCTGCCAGGTCATATTTCTAGAGCCAAATTTATGTAAAAGCACCAGCTGTCCACGTGCTCCTGGTAGCATCTCAGAGCATAAGGAAGATTCCACAGTGTGACAGATTAGCAATGGTTGATGGTGACAGAAAACATCCAGGGAGAATCCATTCACTGGATTACAGTCCAGGCTCTCTCCCAGGAGGAGCACAAGCCAAGTGGAACCAGGATTTGGATTGGGTACATGTCCTGTTGTAATGGTGAAGAGCGCCCCTCCCTGCTTTCACTTGAGTGTTTTCAGTTGGAGAACCAGTGGGTTAAGTAAAACCTCACCTTCGTCAATTCAATGGCCTAAGCAGGTGATAATTTGTTGTTACTAGTGCATCTTTTCTCAGCAATGATATTGGTCTATTTGACTTGGGAATGTACAGTATTTTAAACTTTAATCAATGAAGATGAGGTCAGGAGGGCTGGGCAAGAAAAGAATATATCAGTACTAGAACCCATACTTGAGTATTTAATTTGTCACTCAATGTTTAAAGAAATTCCACTCACAAATTGGAAATATGATATATTTCACAAATACACCTAATTTCAACTCATTAAAGCATAGTAGTAAGGTTCTTTCCAAAACCAGTACAAGACTTGTGCTGATCTATCTCCATTTTCACCTTACTTCTTTGTGAGCAGGGAGTAACAATTAATAAAGCTTGGTCATGAAATGTACAGCCCTAAAGGAGAAGTAATTTGACTGATCAGTATTGATACTGAATACAATGCTTTGCTCATCAGCATGAAGCTCTATTCAAAGGACCTCTGGAAGAAAAAGGCAAAGGCACCATCTGGATGGAATTACAAAATGGCTGACACATACAATGACTCTTCTATGGTGGTCTACTTTACCCCTTAAGGAGCTATGTTGATTCTGTGCCCCTCAGATGCAAACTTGATTTTGTCTCAGATGTGGATTTATATCTGAATTGGACTTATGTTCTTTTGCTTTCCAGAATGTTCACTCCTCCACCTCCCGACTAGTCGGGTGACACTTTAAAGCGAAGGTGCTCATAGAACCCAGTGGGCAGTCTCTCCATTTGGTGCAATTGCTTGTAAGGTAGTGATACTTATTTTTAAACAAAAGGACAAGGGGAGGAGCTGCTGGAAAATCTGATTTATGAACAGACCCCCAAACCAAGATTGCAGAAAGATTCCCCACCAGCTCAACACTCCAACATTTCTCAGAGGAGATATTGTTAGCACGGTGGGATTGTAAGCTTGCTGCATTCTATAAAGAGCACAAGGAATATTCAGGGATTTCTAGACATCTCTGAAACGGCTTTGAAATCCTGAAACAACTATTTTGAGAAGTGATGTTTGTTATTTCTACAGGTCTTTCTATCTGCTTTAACAAAGGGATTTGTACTTTATAGATGCTGGTATCTAAGTTGGAATAAGAGTGGATTTAGTGACTCTGGGGACCTCACTATCTGCACCCATGGCAACTGCATGGGAGCAGTGTCTCACCATGTCAGTTTCAAGGACACTGTTAGTAGCCAGGCTTTAATTAATGATAAATCAACAGACAGGTGACAACCATTATATTCCTCCACCTTATCACTGGGCCAGAATGAGTGACAAAAGTTTTAATTAAATATTAACTTTATCTTCCTTAATTAACTTTATAGGAAGATGGAACACACACACACATATATTTGCACATATGTATTTGTTTGTTTAGTAATTAAAAATTTCCAATTCCTTGTTTTATGTCAGAGCATTTAAAGGGAAAGGGATAGTGTTTAATGCAAATTAATCCAGTATGAATTTAACATTCTCCAATTGTCTTTCTCCAGTGTAAAATGCTTAAAGTAGTGCCTGACACACAGTAAGTGTGCAATGAATGTTAGTTAATGGTAACAATTTCACATGTTATCTTATTTCTCTTCCTTGTTGAGAATCTCTGTCTGATCTTTTGCTCATTTTCCCGAGGAGCCCTCTCCACATGATACGCTGGCTGTAGCAACAAAAGTACTGATCTTTTCAGTGACTTAAGAGGAAGTAATGACCTGTTTTTCATAAATCTATTCTATACATTTAACATGAGGCTAGGGGCATATCTGCTTGTTCCTCTTGTTTCACCAGGTTCTCGTCATGGTCCTCTTTTCTCGCAAGTAATTACCACCACCTTCAATTTAGAACTGTAGGGTAAGTTCATTACGAAACATTTTAAAAATACTTAAAAGCATAGAGAAAATATGAAAATCACTTTAAATTTGACCACCTATTGATAATTATAATTGACATTTTTACTAATTTCCTTCATCTTTTTTTCTATGCATATATTATCTTTAGTCTTTAAAGAAAATGGGGATTATCCTAAAAATGTGCCCTGCTAGTCTACTTTTCACTTAGACATTTTAATATTATCTCATGCCATTAAATATTTTGGCTCATGTCATCAAATATTTTTCAAAGCTATTAGTTACATTGTCTGCTTAAACATTCCTTTATATGAATATATCTTTTAAAAAATTTTAAAAATATTATTAATTTTTTTTTTCTTTGGTGAGGAAGATTGGTCCTGAGCTAACATCTGTTGCCAATCTTCCTCTTTTTGCTTGAGGAAGATTGTTGCTGAGCTAACATCTGTGCCCATCTTCTTCTATTTTGTTGTGGGATGCCACCACATCATGGCTTGATGAACAGTGTCTAGTCTGTGCCCAGGATTGAACCTGCAAACTCCAGGCTGCTGAAACAGAGCACGTGAACTTAACCACTATGCCACCAGGCCGGCCCCCATATGAATATATCTTATTTAACCTTTCCGTCTGTGTTAGATGTTTAGATTATATTGATAGTTTGCTATTATAAATAAATGGCAATATTCTTCCCATGTTGATTATTAGTAAACATTGTTGACTGATTCCTGTCACTCAGGTGTCATTTAATCCACAATCTCATGGGTAGTATATAAAGGTGTAACTTAGTTCCTTTTATAGGAGCGCTGAGTAACTCTCAGCTTCTCATGATGTGTCTCAAGACATGGCCTATCAGTGGGGCGGTGGAGGACAACGAACCTTCTGTGATGAAGCCAGAGCTCACAGCAGCTCTGGATGATTTTATACCCAGTCCAAACTTGCCCTAGACCCAGAATCACTTCCCTCCTATCATAATAGAACAGTGTATGACAATAGTAGGCTTTAAGTAAATATTTGTACACTGAATATCCAAGTGTTGATTTCACATTTCACTTGGTTGTCTTACAGGCATTTCAAACTTAACACACCCATACACTGAACTCTCAATAAATACTATGAATCTCCCATAAAACAAACAAAAAAATCACCCATCTCTCTCCTTCCTCCCCATCTCAATATATCGGACTACAATTCACTTGTCTTGTCAAACAGAAAGCTGTGAATCATCCTGGACTCTTTTAGCTCCCTTGCCCCACATAGCAAGTCCTGTTGCTTCCTTTACAGACCACTTCCAGTCCATCACTTCTCTCCATCCCACAGCTATCACCCTGGTCCAAGCTACCATCAGCTCATGGTGAGACCTTCTTTCTGGTCTTCCCACTTCCACTATTGACCTTTTCCAGGGAGAGGATCCTGCCCTTCTTCTTTTGGACACAGTGCAGCACCGCTCTTTGCACTTAGCGTTTTAATATAATACAAACTCACACTCCTTACCATGGCTTCCAAGGCACGACCTGATTTGTACACAGGCCCTTTAGTAAGTTCTGTGGAGAGTCCAATATTTCTCTTCTCAGAATATTCACCTAGGCTGTCCTCTTTTGCTCTGCATCCCTCTCCCCTTCCCTGTGGCCCTTCACAAAGCTGGATCCCTCTTGTACTTCAGGTCTAAGCATATGCCACCTTCTACAACACCCATCACTTTCTAGCAATGTGCCTTTTTCATTTCCTTCAGTGAACTTACCATAATTTGCAAACATGTTTATTTATCGGCTTTCTTGTTTATTCTTTGTCGCCCTCACGAGACTGAAAACTGCAAGAAAGCAAGGAATATACCATCGATTTTATTTGTAGTGTTTTACTCAATGCCTAGCACAGAGCTTGGCACATAGTACACCCTTCAGAAATATTTGTGGAAAGAGACAGGACCTTAGGTTCCATCACCCCAGGGCAGTGTAGGGATAAATTAGGACATCTCCATCTATTGGTCCACCAACTTACAGGCTTCTAAAGGATGGATCTTTTCCAAGTCGGGGAACACTAGGCACTATTTTAGTATTTTTTTCAAAGCTTACTGAAAAATTCTTGATTCCTGTTTAATAAATTCAACAAATAGTTTCTAAGTACTTACTTCAGGGTAGCCATAGCTTATGGAGGTGCTGCTCCAAGGCCACCTAATTCTCACTTTAGAAATTAACACAACCATTTACGTCTCTGTTTCACACACGGCAACAACACATTGTGAAGGCTATGCTTTGTAAAACAGTTAAGCAACATGATTCAATGGTGATATGGCACTTACCTATTTTTGGTGTGTTTGCAATATTTAAACTATCTTAATAGTTTAATAATATAATTATTTTATTAATTTTTACTAAGGATAGCAACTCTAAAACCAATTTCACCCAAATCTCCAATTTTGAGGTCTAAGAGATTCAGTGCCAGATTTAAAAAAAAATCAAGAAACTGCTTGACAATGATTGTTGGTTTCTGTGCAGTTTTAAGAAGAAAGACACTGGAAGGATAATGAGAATTCTCTCTTACAACATGTGTTAGATCTTATTTTTTGAATTTGGCCTCATTCAGAAATTAAAGTTAAAAGAATTCGACTTAAACTACTAAAATTTTTTAATTTGAACTCTATATCAGATGGCTGATCTATCCCAAAACTAGGTCATTTTCTGGCTGCGCTTATGTGACACAACATCTTTCCAAGAGGCTGCCAGCACTCCTCAAATTTTTATAGTCTTCATATGCAAACAGATTGATTATAGCACATTTTGCCAAATAAACACATAATTAAATATTAAACATCTGATTTTGAAAGTCTGTGTCAATATTGCCTGTATTCTCTGTTATCCTAGTTTTCTGCAGATTTACTTGTTGCCTTCAAAGAACACAGACTATTCAGTTTTCATAAGAACAAATCCTGCTGCAAGATTTAAAAGTAAGCCAGTGAAAGAAAGCAGAGAAAGGCAAGGCGGCTGATTTGCCTTAGATGAATGGTTAAGATTTAGGCGACACAAAGATTCATGCCCTGGACTGGCCATCTAATTAAAATGAGAAATGGCACAGGCAGAAGCTAAGCAGTTTAGGGAATTAATAATCAGGCAAAAATGTAAAATAAGGGCACTATCTTTCAGAATGTTCATTTCCATCTCTATGTCATCCAATCCAAATGACAGGCAAGAAATCATATCAACATAATGCAGGCAAACTTAAAAGATGTTTTGCCCTCCTATAGCACAAAATAGACGGGAAGACCAGATTATCGTCCCTGTTCGAATACAGAAGTATTGAGAAATTATCAAGGGTTATTCGACTTACCCAATGATACCTACGTCAAGGTCAATGACAGGGAGTATTGACGATCGGCTAGTTCCATGGTGCTTTTAGAGGGAATCCTCCATTAGAGAGGGATCAGCAGGAAAAAAATCCATAAACAGTGAAGCAGAACAAAGATAGGTGGTCTTTGTGAGAATAGATATACCCACTGCAGGGAAATGGAACTGGTTTAAAATTATACTAAGCATTGGCAAGCAGGCCAGTTAGGAGGAGGTTAAACACAACACACAACTCAAACCCCCAGGAAGAAGCTTGCTGCTTTGCTGAGAAGGATCTGCCAAGTTCCCCACTTCAAAGAGAGCTCAGTAGGGGTGCGGACGAAGAGAAGAATTTGGATGAACTTGTAAAAATGTTTACATGGATCTAGGAGAAGAGGTTGAGCAAATTCACATGGAGTAGGAAATTGTCTTGAAAACAGTAAAAAGAGATATGAATAAAGAAAGAAAATAATTTATTAAGAAATCGAGGCAATGGAGCTGCAGCTTTGACCAATAAGGTGTTATTTTGCATGTGAGTTCTAACCCTCATTCTGTAACTTTTCTGCTTGCTTGCTGTGATGAAGGAAAAAAACATCACAAGTAGGCCACATTCGTAAAACAGGCCTCTTTGCAAATGTCTCTTCACTTTATATCAGAGTTTCGGTTTTTTGTTCCTATAGCTTTACATGGCATAGTTTTGATGGATTTGACAGCAAGCACATTCTGCATATCTTTTATAGCAGAAGCCTTTCCCACAGGAATAAACCAATACTCGTGTCTCTGAGTGGGCTTTTCTAAGCCTTGATGCTCTGGTTACATCCTGGAAGTCTGGTTATGAGTGTGCTGTTTTGAGAACCCCATTTATACACCCCATACACCAGGAAAGGTTCGTAAAATGAAAACAGGAAACACTGCTAACTGGCTTCCAATTTTGGTAGAGAGTGAATTTAGGTAGGAAAAGATCCCTCCTCTTCACAGAGAACCTCTCTCTGACTTACAAATCTGGATCCTGTAGGCAGAGCATGAAGGAAAAAGGAAATTAATGACTGTATTGGCCAATTAAATGTCAGACTAGGAAAGGCCCAACTCATAGTAGGTACTCAACAAACACTTGCTGAAAAAAAAATAGTGAAATCATAATAGACACAGATATAAATGCATACTAATTTTTTTTGTATTTATTAATTGTTTTTAAGGAAGATTAGCCTTGAGCTAACATCTGCTGCCAATCCTCCTTTTTTTTGTTGCTGTGGAAGACTGGCCGTGAGCTAACACCGGTGCCCATCTTCTTCTACTTTTATATGTGGGACGCCTGCCACAGCATGGCTTGATATGTGGTGCGTAGGTCCATACCCTGGATCTGAACCGGAGAACCCTGGGCTGCCAAAGCAGAATGTGCTAATTTAACTGCTGTGTCACTGGGCCATCCCCTAAATGAATATTTTTAAGGCAAAAAAAATGTGATGTCTTCTCATGACATAGGTTTTGGGAATTGGCATGGAGGGTAGGGCATGCTTGGTTGGATGGGATGAGGGATGTGTACAACCCATGGTGGTGTTCAATAGCTAGAGATGGCTGGTATGGCATAGGATCAATATAATCACTTGTGCCAAGTTTTCTTTAATTGGGTACGAGGAGATATCACAGGGAATTTCTTTGAAATGTACTCTTTAAACACTTTGGAAATGCACTAATATACATAAGTACTAAATTGCATGTACTATTACTGCTAACTTATGACCAAAAGATTTCTTCTTGTTTCTTGCAAATATGAATAATTACACCTAACATCTCCAGGCACTGAAATTATATGCATTTGAATGATTTAGGATGCAAAATAACACTGATCTTTTTAAACTCAAAGAGAGAAAAAAATACGTCTTTAGAAGGGAGTGTGGCTTCTAATGCTATTCCCAATACACAGGAGATGGAGTGAACTGATAACATTTGTACTTTTTTACAAGGGTTTGAGATTTTAAAGTGGCTTTGGATCATTTTCACTGTTTCAGATATTTGTAAAACAGTATTATCTGAATTATTTGGAGGAAAAAAATCCACTTACAAACAGATTAAAGAAAAAAACTCAGAGTAGAACTCAATTAATGAGAAGAAGGAAAAGGAGTTACTAAGAAAAATTTCAACTCTATATTTCACACCCTAGAATTATCAGAGGTGACCAATAATCCTGAACTGGAGCATTTTATTTTCATCAATACATTTATGCTTCTAGAAATCTATTTTCTCCTTAATTTCTCATTGGAACATTTGTCTTAAATAGTGTCTTTCAGAGTTTATATTGTCTGGATGGTACCCAACCAAAGGTAATAATCCTTTGTGTATGACTTTGCAATCATTTCCATAGCAACCACTTATGGGTTAAGATGTCACAAAGAGGATTATGACTTTGAGTGTGGGATAAACAACAAGCATGTAACGTCACTAAAACAAAGAGGCTGCTTGTGCATTAAATAAACGGGTGGGAAATAGACAAAATGGAACAGCAGTATTTTCCAATTAAAAAATTCATTGCACTTATAAGTCACCTGTCAGTGAGGGAATCCTCAAATGTGAGTTTGGGCATATGGTGTCTTCTCATCAGGGGTGATAATGGCCCCACTATAAGTAGCCATTTAGAGATTAGAGCTATTCTCAGTTTCTCAAAGGGCAGTCCTTTATCTAGCTGTGTAACATGAAACACTTTGCAGAAAAACTGTACTATTGTGTGTACCTGTAACTTGTCATTTTTGTTTTTCATCAAAAATGTTCTTTCTTGCAGTCCAAAGAAGCTTGCTCAGCCTCTAAAGACGACCTCTTATTCCAGTGGAGACTGCCAGCTGCATTCACACACCAATCACAGTGGGTGTCCTTGGGTCCTTTCCAAGTTTAGAGGGACTTTTTTGGGTAAAGACTAAGACTACTATGGGATCAGAGGAATCCATGAACTATGGAAATATCTTCTCAACTAGGAGGTAAACTCCACGGGAGCCAACACCGTTTTCTTCACCGTCTAACCACAAGTAGCAGGTGCTCAAAAGTATTTAAGTCAATGGATAAACGAACATAGCAATAGATACCACGAGAGCAAAGATGGAAATACCTACTATATAACTTTGAGAACGTTTCACTGCTAAGTTAAGATTCTAACTTCAAAGAGCACAAACTTGAATCCCTCATTCACAGGAAGCTGCCACTCTCCTTTTTGGCTAATAGAGATCGTAAATCTTGCCTTAATGTCTGTTTCCAGTGAGGTCCGAGATCCTGGCTAGGGAGGAGAACATTGCCCTGGTTGTGGAGAGATGAAGTGAGAGAGGCAGGTAGAGAAAACACCATATAGTAACCCATAGTAAGCACTGGCTTTGCCTCTAACAATTTCAAGTTAAGCTTTTCTGTTTTTTCATGGCTAACTTAATACCCCATCTTTCCTCTAAGCTTATTTATTGCAAGTTGATTTCACCTGAGTGAAAATGTTCTTGTAAAGAGATGGTGGAGAAAGGGGCGTGTGGCCATACACAGGAATAGACCTTATCTTGGTATGGGATCTGAATGGAAGAATGAATCCATACAAGCATTGGAAGAAAATATGGGTAAAGTCCTCCTTAATCTTGGGGTAGGGAAAGCCTTTTTTACTATGTCCTAAAATCCAGAAGTCATAAAATGTTGAATGCATAACAATTGGAATATTTTTGCATGGCAAAAACTTCCATAAGAAATACCAAAAGACAGCTGATGAACTGGGAGACAATATTTGCAACGTACGTCATAGACAAAGGGCTAATATTCCTAATGTATAAGGATTTCTTAAAAACTTAGAGACAATAGATCAAAGACACAATAGAAAAATGGGAAAGGATTCTAATAAAATTCATGAAATGTATTTATAAAAAGCTCTTTAACATCTGAAAAAATATTAATATGTTTAGAGTTTAATCTTAAATTTTAAACTAAATTTCAATTAAAAAACAGGACTGATATATTTCTAACCTATCAGATTAGCAATGATTAAAAAATATAATAACAACACCTCCTGTTGTCGTACATTACTAGTAGGAATGCAAACTGATATAAAAATTCTGAAGAGGAATTTGGCAATATCTATCAAAACTATGTATGCACTTATCTTTTGACCGAGCCATTCCACTTTCTAGGAATTTATTCTGAAGATACACCTAAAACGATATGAAAATATGTGTGCATAAATGATTTTCCTTATAGCACTGTTTATAATTGCAAAATATTGTAAATAACCTAAATACCCATATGTAGGAGAAAAAATAAATAAACCATTGTACAGCCACACAATGGAATACTGTACAGCTGTAAAAAAAAAGAATGAGGGGGATTTCTGAGAACTGATATGAGGAAATTTCCAGAATATATTGTTAACTGAAAAGAGCAAAGTGCAAAAGAGAATCTATAGTATGCTACTTTCACGTAAGAAAGAGGAGGATGCAAGAAAATGCACAAGTATTTGCTTATTTGTGTGAAAGAAATACAAGAGAGATAAACAGAAGCTAAAGAGATTGGTTTCCCAACAGAGGGTGGGTGGGAAAGGGAGTGAGAGAATGGGAATGGGGTAGTTTGATGAAGAGAGATGGACACTTTTCTGAGTATACCTTTCTGTATAGCTCTAATTCTTAGAACCACAATTTTGTTTCACATAGTGAAGAAAGTTTAAAAACAATTTAAAACAAACCAGGATGTGTGGAAAACTCAAGAAAAACATTAACAAAAACAAATGAACCTAAAAATGTATTATATTTCTAACCTTCAGAACCACACTGAAGGGGGTAGGGAAGAAAAGAACTAACCAAGGTAACTTTGGAAAGCAACATTTTGATTGCATACGGTAAATCTAAAGACAAAAGGTAAAAAACAACCAATCCAACAACCCCTCCCCCAACTGTATACAAATCTGATTATTAAATTTGTTATAACAGTATGGGTTAGCAATTCTGAAATTAGTTTACGTGTTTACTAGGATTGAACAAATAAGTAAATCCATTGTAAATAATGAGGACCAGGTTCTGCAGTGCTGGGGAAAGACATCACAAATAAGGACGGTGAAAACGAACCTGTGGTGCTGGACTGGAATCTGTCTACCTAAGCATGCAAACAGATGGATTCAGAAATATAGGTGTTTTGTGTATGTGTGGGTTGGTATACATACACGTATTTCCTAGCTCTGTCTGCTCAGAAGTCCTACGATTTTCCATTGCTCTGAAGCAATGATTTTCCAGTATTAACAGCATACCTTAGGTCTAGGTTTTGGTTTCTAATCACCATTTTGTGACAAAAGAGACCAGGGCTCCTTGGAGACGTGGTTGATTCCAGGATTGGAGCAGAGAAGTACGAGAGGAGCATGGAAGATCTCGTGGTGCCGTAAAGTAGTCATTGCTCCTAAACAAATAGGGGCATGTTTAAAGGACAAAGGAGTCAACCCAAAGATGTTCCTAATGGCAAAGTCTGGAAAAATTAGATATATTTATATTTGTATATTGTTTATTTTAAAATAAACAATGATAGAAAGGCATAAGTTCATACTGATGTAAACACATAAATACAGGAGGAGTATCTTTTCCTTAAGAATTCCAATTAATAAATATAGAGAGAATGAAACAGAAAAATCATCATTAAACAAGTAACACAGTTAAGTATGGCAGACAGGAGACACAAAACGAATGCTAAAATTAGGAGGCAAATGCTTGAGGAGGAATCAGGATATTTGCATAGTCTCAAAGTATCTTCCCTAAGATAAGGAATTTCAAGAGAAAAAAATAGTGACTTTACTAACCTAATGGATACACCTTAATCAAGTGGTCAAAGTTAACCTCCCCAGTAATAAGGCGTATCAGCCTCATGCACACTCTGATATGATAGTCTCAGAAGGGCAATCTCATTTCTGTGGTATTCTCGCCAAAATGGAGAACCTCCTTCTATTCAGGAGAAAACATCAGACAAACTCCAATGGAGGGACACACTACAAAATAACCGATGGGTGCTCTCAAAAATGTCAAGTTCAGAGACAACAAGGAAAGACTAAGAAACTTTCACAAATTGGAGGCAACCAAAAAAACAACAGCTAAAGGCGGCGTGGCATCCTGGATTGGAAGAGAGAAAGGGCAATAGCGGAAAAACTGGTGAAATTTGAATACGGTCTATAGTTTTTTTCCTAGTACTATATCAATGTTAACTGCCCAGTTTTGTTCACTTTACTATGATTATGGAAAAACTGAGAATACTGAGAATTCCTGTATACCCCATACCCAGTTTCTCCTACTATTGATATCTTATGTTACACGTGTCACAATTAATGGACCAATAGAGATACATTATCATGAACTAAAGTCCATACTTTATTCAGATTTTTAAGTTTTTACCTAATTTCCATTTTCTCGTCCAAGATCCCATTCAGCATACCGCACTACATTTACTTTTCATGTCTCTTTGGGCTCCTCTAGACTATGATGGTTTCTCTGACAGTACTTATTTTTGCCGACCTTGGTGGTTTGGAGAAGTACTAGTCAGGTGTGCTGTAGGATGCCCGTCTATTGGAATTTGATGATTTTCTCAAGATAAGACTCGGGTAATAGAGTTGTAGGAGGAAGACCACAGAGGTAAAATGCCATTCTCACAACATCAGATTGAGGGTGTATACCATTAACATGATTTATATCAACATGTTGACATTGACATTGATCACCTGGCTGAGGTATAGTTTATCAGGTTTCTCCATTGTAGTTACTATTTTCCCCATTTTTCTGTACTGTACTCTTTAGAAGAAAGTTATTATGCACATCCCACTTTTAAGGATACATTCTAATTTTAATGGCTTCAGAAATATGAACGTATTGCAGTATATTTAAGCAATTCTTTTCTGGTAGACATATAGTGAGTTTTCAACTTTTAATTACTATAAAGAGCCTTGCCATGCATCCTAGCCAAGAAAATTTATCTCTACATGTATCACTTATTATTTCTTCAGGATAAAAAGTTAGCAGTGAAATTGCTAGGTCAAAGACTATGTACAGCAAGGCTTTTGACACATAGTGCAAAATAGATCTTCAGAATATCTACGGCAACTCATAGCTCCACCAGCATGTATCAGCGAGAGCATGCCATTTCTTTATACCACGTGTATGTAGCTGGAATGAGCAAGATGATGGTGGAGTGGTGGGCGGAGGTGGAATTGTGCAGGATGTGCAAAGAGCTTGCCTTTTATTCTCAATGTAGTGGGAGGCCATTGGAAGCTTGTTAGCAGGGGAGGGATCTCATCTGCTTAATGCGGTGTGCCATGTCTCCATTTCTTAAAGTGGTCCATTAGATTATGGCTGGGTGTTTCTCTTTTGATCTTGGCTCAAGGTCATCAAAATAAAAAGGCAATGTGACAGATGACCTGCCATTCTTTCTCATGTCATTCTAACTTGCCATCAAGTGGGGAAATGCAGAATGTAGGACTGGAAAGAAAAGAGGGAGTAACAAGATGATTTATTCAAAGGGAAGGGATTAGGTGGCAGGGATAGGGCAAAGAATGGGAAGAACATCCCCAGTGCTAAAGGCTTTCCAAACAACTCTGCTAATGAATTCAAACTTGCCTCGTGTACATAGTGTACTGCACTGAAATGAAGGGCAATGGGGAGGTGAAAGTAACCACTTCCAGACAGCTGACAGTTTTCTGCTAGTTTTGAATCCTGGCAGCAAATACATTACCCAGGATAAGGAGGACATAAGGTAGCATCAGAAAGAGCTGTTCAGAGATAATTCTGTGTGAGATTCTATATATATATCTTTTGGTGTGACTTAGTAATCCTTTATACAAAGATGTTGATCACACTTGGGATGAGAAAGGGCTGATATAAAGTACTAGAATCTCCTAAATCTTCATAGCTTTTAAAAAATGAGGATTAGGGGACTGGCCCTGTGGCATAGTGGTTAAATTCCCGTGCTCTGCTTTGGCGGCCCTGGGGTTCACAGGTGCAGATCCCAGGAGTGGACCTATACACTGCTTGTCAACCCACACTGTGGCGGCATCCCACATACAGTAGAAGAAGATTGGCATAGACGTTAGCTCAGCGACAATCTTCCTCAAGCAAAAAGAGGAAGATTGGCAACAGATGTTAGCTCAGGGCCAATCTTCCTCACAATAAATAAATAAATAAATAAATAAATAAATAAATAAGGATTAAAGAGAATTATAGGAACAATACATGAGCTATTAAACGGACCCATCAGAAAACTTTTTTAAACATTTAGGGAATAGTTAGGTGGGACGAATAAATACATTAAAGAACAAAATGCTAAAACTTGCACTTTTTCCAACAGTCTTGCCATTGATTGTGATGTATAAGTACCAGGATTCTTTAAACATCTCAGGAATAACCAGATGGCCCGTCCGTCATAGGGCCTACTGAGACTTGGAATTAATCTTTAATTACTTATTTATAATTTATAATTACACAGATAGGGGCAGCTCATCCCACTTGAGTAATTTTCTCTGTAGGATTAAATTGTGCCATTTGGAAGGCCCATTGACTCTTTCAATCCCTACAGTATTAGAAACTTGAATGTCAGGGTACTACATTATCATGACCAAAATTATTAGTCAATACTCATAGGAAACTACTCAACAGATTAGTCTGGGTTGTCTCCTTTTAAAAAAATTATTAGATCTTCTTACTAAGGAAATCCTACAAAATTGATTGTCAGCGTATTTGGTCCTCCAAGAAGGCTGAAAAGACTGGGCTTACAGTTTTTCTTTTTCCCTTTTTCCCCCTCAAGTCAATCATCTCACTGTATAGGTATGGCTTTATGAGCCCAAGCAAACAAAACCTCAACATGTTTCCCTTAGGTTAAATTAATTGTTACTATAGAGTATTTTATCAGGTGTTGATCTACAGATATGCAGATTTTGCCAGTTTGACATGCCTGATACATCTCTGTAACCAGGTGTGCCAAACAGTTAAGAGGTGGGCAAAAAATGAATAGAAATGATCTTAGCAGCAAGAAAGTCTGAGCTAGACAGTGGGTTACACTCCTAGCATCTTTATTTTAAAAGAAAGCAGGCTTTAATGAACATTTATAGCAAAATAACAGGAGAGGCAAGGAGAAAGCTCTGCCATTATGTTGGACCAGATCCTCTTTTAGGGTTTTTTAAAAATCTTGTTCTGGCTGTTCAGAAAGAACCCAGGATGAAGAATGAAAAACTGATCCTAAGATGGCAGAATTTCAGGACTGGACCAGTGCTCAAGAAAATCTAATTTCCTTATTTTAAAGATGAGAATGATTAAATCCATTCAGGTTTGGTGACTTGTCTAAATTCATACATTAAACTGTTGGCAGGGTTTTTCATTTAGCAGGTGTTTATTGGCTATATATTGAGCATGTATTGAGAATTGAGAATTATTGAATTTTAGGCACAGAAAAGATAGCGGCAAGTAAGCTGTCATGCATTTACATTCGGGCTGTCACACTGCTTCTCTCATAGATGATGAAAACACAATATTGTTTAACTTAGACTAGGAAAGACTAAGGGACAATAACTGTCCACAAGGATATGAAATATTCTGAGGAAGATGCTGACCATTTATTATCACCAGAGGGATGCAGAGAAGACAAACGGGTTCATGTACAGCAGAATAGAGTTCAGTTAAAAAGAAGAAACAACTTCTTGGATGCCATGGTGATTAAGCATTGAAATTATTGAGGGACTTTGTGATAGTATAAAATGAAATAGATATTCATTAGTTTTCAACTCTAAATTTCTTGCAAATTATTCATTTTGTTTCTCATGAGGTCCCATTTCAACTACTAATTCCAAGGGGTTTAAGCGCAGAGCTGTTTTGGGTATAAAGTTCATCATTTTCTTCTCTCTGAGATGCTAAAATTCATAAAAACAATTTAGCTGCTGTCCTCCTCTGGTTATGCTGACAATTTTTTTCCCACAACATATTGCTACTTAGAAATAGTCCATGAAACATGACAAGGATGGGATGGGATTCTGAAAAATTGACTGTAAAGTCACATTGAGAATTTAGCTTTTTTGTTTTTTACCATTGACTTCACATTAAAACATTGAAGCCTTGTACCCATGGAAATCATTTGGGTCCTGATATTAAAAGTAGTCTGTAATAATAATTCCCAAGGGTTGAATTCCCACTTTGTGCAAGATACTTTATACTTATAAATTCATATATCCTCTCAAGCAACCCTATTTTATACCTGTTAAATGAGAAGGAACTCAGAAGATAAAGGACATTGCCCAATGTCACCCTAGTAACCGGCAGGACAAGGTTTGGAAGCAGAGTTAGATTGACCAAGGGGTAGTGAAGTCTGAGCTTCAGGACCCCTCACTCATGGGCCCCCCAGGGCCCAGGGAGGTGCCCCAGAAATGTGTTTACAAGAGAGGGTGACCAACCATCCTGCTTTCCCTGGGATAATGGGTTTATTGGTACGTATTGCTTTCCGTGCCAAAACTGGGACTGTCCTGGCAAACTGGGATGGTTGGCCACCGTATTATAAAGGGTCATATGTTTGCAAAAAAATTTAAAAAGTAAGATATTATGACCACAATGGATTAAGACAGCTGCCTTTTCCCACTCATATTTTCTTCCCCTTCATCTTACCTCCCCTTGTGTTGCTGGAATAGCCCCACACACTTTGGGGTTGGAGCTAAGAGGAGGCTGAGCTGCAATTAGTGGGATGTGTTTATGCAGTTCACAGTTACTTCTGTGGGCAGTTAGTTCTTTGCCAGTGATCCCAGATTAGGAATGGCTTCCAGGACTGCTCTTTTGCCCACCTGGCCAACCCACCTAGCACTGCCACATGATGATGGGCAATCATGGTATAAATGCGTCCTAATAGCACACTGCGCCAGAAGGATGTGGGAGGTGGAGGGAAAACAGGATGTGAAATGCATGGATCAAGAAGCTCTGCTGTAGAAAATTCTTCCAAATCTCACAGTTCATATTGGAGAGAAACGTGAAGAGTTTTTCCCAAATTTAGCAATAATATATACAAGCTATTACCTTTTTGGTAAGGAAGATTGGCCCTGAGACAACATCTGCTGTCAATCTTTCTCTTTTAAAAATTTTTTCTCCCCAAAGCCCCAGGACATAATTGTATATCCTAGTTGTAAGTCCTTCTAGTTCTTCTATGTGGGATGCTGCCACAGCATGGCTTGATGAGCAGTGTGTAGGTCCATGCCCAAAATCTGAACCTGCCAACCCCAGGCTACCAAAGCAGAGGGCACAAACTTAACCACTCCGCCACTGGGCTGACCCCTATGCATGCTGTTAAAATGGCAAGTTGTGAAGTTGGAAGAACTCACAGTAATAATAACAATCACCACTAATTTCTGGTCAGTCATTCTGGAAGACTGAATTACCTTTCCATTTTCTACACAGAAAGGAACGCAAGAGGGCTGGCCCAGGGGCATAGTGGTTAAGTTTGTGTGCTCTGCTTTGGCAGGCTGAAGGTCGCAGGTTCGGATCCTGGGCATGGACCTACACACTGCTCATCCAGCCATGCTGTGGCAGCATCCCACATGCAAAAAAATTGAGGAAGATTGGAACAGATGCAAGCTCCGGGACAATCTTCCTCAAGCAAAAAGAGGAAGATTGGCAACAGATGCTAGCTTAAGGAGAATCTTCCTCACCAAAAAAACCCACAAGATTGTTGTCATATCAAAAGGTGATCAAAGACTATGCAGTAAGAAAAATGATGTAGGAGAAAGGGCATTTTTGAGATATGTTAAATGGCTATTAATAAATATATGTTATTTTTATGGGCTTTTTAAAATAAAATATGTAATTTCCCGTGATTTCTCATTTTAAATAGATACTTTTTGTTGTTGTCGTTGTTGTTGCTGAGGAAGATTTGCCCTGAACTAACATCCTTACCAATCTTCCTCCAGTCTGTATGTAGGTCGCTGCCACAACCTGGCGACTGATGAGTGGTGCAGCTCTGTGCCTGGGAAGTGAACCCAGGCCACCAAATGGAGCGCGCTGAACTTAACCACCAGGCCACATGACCAGCCTTACTTTTAAGCTGATTTTGTTTTCATAATTTTGTATTGTTCTTAAAGAGGGTCTACCAAATTTGAGGTTTAGGTCCCACAATGCCTAGAACCATGCCTGGCTGGATCTCAGGCCTCAGAGGAGACAGATTCCCCAGGCTGTCCTCCTTCTGCTGCCTCCTTTGGGCACACTTTCCATTTCTTTACATGCTTAAAGTTTGTTTCTTTGATGACTGCAGTTGGAACATTTATCTTTATTGGCAGATAGAACGAGGGAAAGTTTGAAGGGAAAAATATAAATTATGGATGTGATTATGGATCCGCTACACGCAGATCCAAACAAGAATAGCAAATCTCTTAGAGAAACAGACGGGTCGAATATGCCTCGGCATAGACTCTACTTATGGGCAAGTGGAACGTAGGCGCTGAGACGTGCTTCATCACTTCTCCCTGAGGAGTGTAGTCTCCATCACTTGATTGTTAATAGATCGCACTCCAACGCTACTTTTTAAAACAAAGAAAATGGTCCTATCGTTGACTTTCAGGAGATAACTACTCTATGCTACGTCACATTCCTCACTGCTTGATATTCCCGTCTTAACTTCCATTGTTAGCTAATTGGCCCACATCATAACTTCTTCCTCTTCATAGGCAGTTTTGGGGTGGGCTCCCCAGTTCCAACCTGCCTGCTGAAATATAGCTCCTTTCGCACAGTCTGGAGGTTACTTATTTGTACTGGTACATTCCTTCTTCTGTTCCTCTTGGGTGGTCTTGGGTTGAGTTTTGTAGTGTTGAATCTTGTATGGATATACTAAATACACCCTTTATTGAAAATAGCACTGTTGGTGGCAGTATTTTGAGGGGTACCCTTTCTAGATGATTTTCTTTTTGGAAGTGTTATTTTGACAAGCAAGGATCCTCAAATATGGACTAACCACATTTTATGTCTTATTTTACATTTCACACTGCATTTAAAAATATCAGTTTCCATATTTCCGTAACAGATGCTAGAGAAGTTTTCTATCCACAACTTTCAGAAGGGAATGTCACTTATGTTAGATCCTTATTTCTTCCTGCTTTATATGATTATGGCATTTTTTCCTATTAATTATGTTGTGTGCAATATAATGGAGCCACCATTTCAATAACGTTAGACATGGGAATTAAAAAAAATCTACCTGAATGACCATGATAATTTAGCTATTTATATCAAATCAGGTTTTTCTATATTGTCTAAGAAGACAGTGTGTGTGTGTGTATATGTGTATATCTGTAATTTTCTGCAGAATCATCCTTGTCTCCTTAGCAAATAAACATGCTTTGAAAAAAGCTTTTCCATTGGAGGAAAGTCTTCTGGACTACTGCAATATTTAATGTTCAATCAAGTTTTCCCCTTTGGGAATGGGATGGAGACTGGGAGTGAGGTTAAGATAATTGCAAAGATGTCTATCGTATGGCATTTTAATATGAGAAGCAATGTTTCTTGGGAAATATTAGTAGCCACTCTATCTTTGCCTATTGTACCATTCGGGACTTAGAACAACAAAAGGTTATTTCTCATTCATGCATTATGTCCACATGTTAGCTGGGGACTACTCATTATAATTAATCTGGAATCAGGCTGACAGAGAAGTTGGCATAAACATTGAGAAAGAGAAAAAACTTTCTGCTGGGTCTCACACCAGCAATTAGATGGTCCAGCCTGGAATTGCCCAGGTCACTTCCCCTTACAACTGATGGGTGGAAGTACTCCTCATGCAGCCCCACTCAACTATGTGGGAACCAGTATTACAACCCTCCCAAGTTCCCAGAACATACAGAGGCAGAATTATTTTACGAACAGGATTAATGGTTTTCCCATGGGAAATATTTTAACTTTCCTTTTTTCATGTCTGCATCTATCCATCTGTACATTACTTTAACATGTGTTTATTTAGTTACTAGTATGTGCACATTACTGCGCTAAGTGCCCAGGGACAAAATGGTGAACCCACTTTTGGTTCCCAAGATTGGTGGGAGTAGTGGAAGAAAGCACCAGAGGATTTCTGCAAAACTGAAGTCCCTTAGTAAGTCTCACTGATGTCGAAATGCTCCAATGTTTCTATAATCTTGGTGTAAGTCACTTTTCCTTATCTTAATCTATAGATGCTGAAGATGTGTAAAGCCCATCAGGCATTTTGTACTGCTTACATTCCACTACTCTGTCCTAGGCTTCCATGTTGAAAAAAGTTTGAGTCTATCTACTTTTCCAGCTATGGCTGTCGCAAGTCTGAAACCCACATGGAATAACTAATGTAGTTGAAGTATAAAAGAAGATTGATTTTCACTTATTTTACTCTCCTAGTAGTAATATACAGCTTTTATAGTAATAACAATAAGCTTACCATCAATAATTATGCTGATTATTTTTCATACTTATCTTTAAGACGCTTACATAATTCCACAATCCTACTGTTATTAGGAAAAATTAACCACAACTAGAAATACGTCAGAACCTGGGGCTTTTGGGCATGTTGCTTTATAAGGAGAGAAACACAAGACAAATTCCACTTGAAGGAGCCCTGGACAGGAAGAACGTGGCTTTTCCCATCTAACCTAATCTACTCTACTCTTTCAAATCAGAGACATGAGTTAAATATTTGATCGGCTTTATTTCTTTTATCATCGTTAACCTACTCTATTTGGATTTGAAAAAGTTAGAAACTTGTCAGTATACTCATCTGTTAGATAAAGGGCACAGCCAAGGTCTTAGAACATCTGGTTAAAAGACTGAATCTTCCTTTTCCTGTGAAGACTGGTATTTTTATCCGGTACCCTCAGTTTGTCTGCGTAAATTTTTTCCCCACAAATTGGTATTTAAACCTCAAAACCTTTAGCTAACTACATCTGTCATTGATATTTTATTGTTTAATTTTCTTTTTATGGAGCCAAATTACATCTCTCCCACATACAGCCGGCACTTTACATGTCTAATTTGTCGACATGTTCTATAATGATCATTTCATTGATTTAGAAAGTGACATTATGAGCAACATATGTTCAGTTTAGCAGTAGACCTTGTTATGGCAATCAATTTTTCTCCCCTCCAGAACTCAACTATCCTCCACATTTAGAGGCGGCAAAATATCTTAACCAGTTCATGTTCTTAGGGTTTAAAAAAAAAGAGAAAGGAACCTACTGGTGGTATGCTTTCCTACAAGACTAAATTCTCACTTTGTGCAGTTTGTGATGCGCGTATATTATCACCATATAGCAGAGGCAAATGAAAAGAAAGAAAACAGTAGAGGCACTTGATGTAGTAGAAAATGACAGAAATAATGTGTCATAAAAGTCCTTTAACTTTCTCCTACCCTCTCCTCTTCACCCTGTGACCATAATCAACAGCTCTGCTGGGGACTTCCAGAGCAGCAGGCACTGTGCCGACCGCTGGGTTTCTCTGGGCACTTCTACGCCTCTGTGCTCATGCCCGTAATTTCTTCTTTACCCCTTTACTTAATCTGAAACAAAAACACCCTTCTCGTATTTCAAGATCCAGCTTAAAAATCACCTCCACTCAGAGGCTCTTCCCCGTCGCCTTCTCCCAACCCAAGTCAGCATTCGTCATGCCATCTCTACCTGTCCTGAGTGTGTGTGACCTCACTCTCCTGTAAGCAACTGAGAGAAGGATCTTATTCATCTTTGTGTCCCTAGCAGCTCAGGGCCTGGCTTATTGTAGTGCTCAATAAAAGAATTGGATTAAATGGAAAATATTTTCTTTTTGACAAAGTTATTGTATACCATAAAGGAATCTTTAAGATAGCACCCTGTTTTTCTTTACAAAGCAATCAAGGGCAGGTGTTTTGTGCTGTGGCTGATGATGATTTATAAAGCCAGCTAGGAGTTCAGTTCAGTATCAATAGAAAGTGGAGTGGTTTAGAAATGATGTGGGAGATATTGGGGGAGAGTTACAAAACCCTTTAATAATGTTAGGATAGGTGGCTACATTTAAAAATAAAGTGGCATAGGAAAATGGAAGCAAACGGATTTAATTATTATAGGGGCCTTAATGTTGTCTGAAAGTAATTTTTAGGATTTAACTTATAGTAGGGGCTAATCTCCTGTAGCATCTACATCTACTATACTATGCATATGATAGTCAATACGACATTATTCTTAATTATAAAAGATTAAATCATGCTTTGTATGGGATGCTTATAAAGGTAGGAAACTAGGTAAATACTCTAGAAATGTCTTTTTCAAAAAATAAACATCGAAGCAGAAAATCCACGTTTCAAGTTCATAACCAGGATGGCATAGACACATTTCTCCTGCTAAGTACAGCTAAACACTCAGGACATTATGTATAAGAAACAGACATGGGGGCCAACCCCATGGCCGAATGGTTAAGGTCATGTGCTTCAATTTGGTGGCCTGGGGTTTGCCAGTTTGGATCCTGGGTGTGGACTTAGCACCACACATCAAGCCATGCTGTGGTGGCATCCCACATAGAAGAACTAGAATGACCCACAACTAGGATACACAGCTATGTACTGGAGCTTTGGGGAGAAAAAAAAAGAGGAAGATCAGCAATAGATGTTGGTTCAGGGCCAATCTTCCTCATCAAAAACATAAATAAATAAACAAAATCTTTAAGCTTAAAAAATATAAACAGACATGAGAAGACTCTGAAAGGTAGAGAGACAAAGGCTGCCAAGCTAGGCATCTTGGACATTTGGGGACAACCCAAAAACTTCAATGGGAATAAACAATGAGTGTCATAAGAAAAGTCTGCTCTCTGGCCAAAAGACAAGGAAAGGGACAAACTAACAAGACAGAAAACTTATAGATAATAACCAGCCAAACACAATGGAAAAAACCCACAGCCCCGCTCTCAGCCCTGGATGCCAATTCCGTACTTTCCTCCCTGAGGAATTATCGTGTGCAGCATATTGAAGTATACACCAGGCAACTTGGATATCGTACGTCATTTAATGGTTATAGTATCCTGCCAAGAGAGCCGTCATCACATCCTGCATTTACCACATGGGGACAATGCTGCTCACAGAGGTTGTATTATTGACCCAAGTTGGCAAGCTTGTAAGTGGAAGAATTGGAGCTAGAAAATGGGTCTATCTGGCTCTAAGCCCATGCTTGTTCCATTTCAACACAGAGTCTTAATCCTGCATCCAAGGAGGGAATGCAAGTTATTAGAGATGAAATTTGTTACAAGCAAGTTGGGATTTTCTCTGGCAGTCTAAGGAGGGCCACCAGCAGTGGACATTCATTCCATAAGGCAATAAATAAAGAAATCTTTTTTGTTCTTCACCCTTCAATCCTGTACTGCTGTGGACTATTTAATAGCTGCTACATTTCACCCTAGGTGATGGAATCGATCACTTTGATTCAGTTTGTTTATCACCCTGTCAAACAGAAGTACTCTATCCTCCTTTGATAGAAAGAATACCCTACATAAACGTAAGCACTTACCAATATAGTTATTATTATTATTCCTGTGCGTGGCAGCCAATTAGAGTCACTTTTCAATTCATATCCAGAAACAAAAAATTGATTTTTCAGTAATACAGAAAGAAAGCCACCCTTAGGGAAATTACAGTCCATAATTGAGTTAAGAATTGGAATTCTGGTAAAAGCAAAGTAAACCCAAGAATAATTCACAAAAGTTAGCGCTGAAATTGAACATGTTTCAAAGCGGCATAAAACAGGGATTGAAAAGTAGTTATACTAATCAGGATGAAACTTAAGTAGAACTGCCATCTTGTACATTTTAGGATTAAACTAAAAATCACACTTCCTTCAGAAGTTTTTGAATTTATACCAAAATCACTGCCACTTATAAATATCCCAACAGACAGAATCATTAAGTCAATCCCATTGGGCCATCTTGAACCATTTATACAGAAACTCATGGACTAGAAACATTTACAGGAGGCAAGGATTCGAGAGACAGATACAAACAATCAGTACCTTTTCAGTATGAACACCACGCTGAAGAGTATAATTGACCAAATCCACATAATTAGGTTGTGTGTAACCTTGCACTTTTAAAGCACAAAACAGTCAAACAATCCATGATTAAACTATGAATTCCATTTCTAGTCGAGGAAACTGAGGCCAAGAGAGGTGAAATGATGCCTCCAAATTGGTATGTCCTAGACGAGATGGCCCCGGGATAAAAATATGTCGTGAATACCCTCCGGATGTCTTTAGTTTTGTTTTTGATTTGTTTTCACTCAAAACAAAAGGAATAGAACTTTTAAGGAAAATACACAGAGATGAGGTGATTCACCATGCTTGTAAATTTCAAGGATGGGGCCTGGATTTCTCTGCAGCTCTAAGGCAGCATCACAGGGTAGGGCTGAGGACACAAGTGTGAGGAACTCATATGTTCCCTTACTGAATACATCAATACATTGACTCTAGATTGCTTGGTTGAACAGATTAATATGTAATATTACTGCTACTTTAAAGATCACATGCATTTTTGCTTTAAAAAAAAAGAAGCAAACAGCCTCTCCTCTTCTTACTACCCTTACGACGAATGATATTTAGAACAACTATCTGACCAAGATGTGAAGAATACTGCCAATGAGATATGATTTTAAATAAATATGACAAATCATTTGCAAATGCTTTGGCTCTTCTTGGAATAGGTAGGGCTGCTTTTAATTCTCACTTCCTCTAGAATTCTCTCTTTTTCTCCCAGAACGGCACACAGGTGCTTCCAGGAGTTCTCTATGCTTTATTCCTTTATCCTCCCTAAGATCATCAATTCTCTTTTCCATATAAGTAGTGTGGTTTTGTGCTTTAGAAAACAAGGGACTATATAGGATGTAGGGCACTTTAGATGCCTTAAGCAAGTTTCAAAAAGCTGACTCACATTTCAAGGTAAATGGTAATTGGTGAACTGTTTGGAATTTCTGGAAGAATTGCCAGCAATTCAAATATGTTTCAAATGATAATGAACTTAGAGCTGAAAACATATTTGCAAAACGCTGCGTAGTCTTTACCAGTTTCTCATAGAGTGTCTCTCTTTTGCTGGATCTGTTTGGGTAGCCACTGAGAATTTCCTTCCTTGGATGCTGGGGACATTGCTTAGAAAATCTTTTGGACCAAAAGCTTTCTTATTTCACTTACCCAAAGTCAAGATATATTTGACTTCTTTTTGAAAGAGCCATACACACTTTTACATATTCATCATGCAACCCTTCCCATTAAGACAACAAGAAGAACAGCCATCTTGAGGAAACACAGACATTGGCACACGCTCACATTAAAACAGATTAATTTAGGGGATGTTTAGCATTTCCAATTGACCACAACTGGGTCAAAAGTCATATTCCTTGTAGATACCACTGAATTAAAATTCAGAGAAAAGAAAAAACACATGAATATCACGGTACATAAAGATTTATGAGGGAGGAATCAATTTGGCAGGTAAGACTTTAGTATTTCCTTTTAGAAGAATCAAAACAAGATTAATATTAGCATCCAAAATTGAGGAAGAGGAGTGTCATCTCCTTGTCAGAACAGCAAGGGCCACGCTTCGTTATCTCGTAGTTGGTCCAGCCCCTAAACCCCACTATGGTGTCATCCTGCCTAAGTCAAGATAACCAAGAAGGTTATTGTAAAAGGAAATGCTAAAGCTTCTGAAAATGTAGTGAGGACTTTCAATGCAGTCATACAAATTATTCTTAATTTTTCTGGTCATCATTGGATGGTTGGTCATAGCAGATCTGGTGTCATTTACGTTTCAGACACAGCAGAATCCTTCCCTGTTAAAACTCGTATGTTGACGCCTTTGAAGCATTAAGCTACAAAATTCTATTCCTGAAAAAAAGAATTTTTAATTTCAAAAACAATTTCGTTATGAGAGCTTGGCTCTGAGTCAGAGGAGAAAAGAAAAGGACATTGCTTTGTTTGCAAATTTTTTTTAATTTCAATTTTTTATTTATTTATTTTTTTTGAGGAAGATTGGGCCCGAGCTAACATCTGCTGCCAATCCTCCTCCTTTTGCTGAAGAAGACTGGCCCTGAGCTAACATCCATGCTCATCTTCCTCTACTTATATGTGGGATGCCTACCATAGCATGGCATGCCAAGTGGTGCCATGTCCGCACCCGGGATCCAGACGGGTGAACCCTGGCCTGCCAAAGCAGAATGTGGGAACTTGACTGCTGCACCACCGGGCTGGCTCCTGTTTTCAATTTTTCAGTTCAGGTTTTAAGGAAACTACACTAACTTATTTAATTTGTTTCAGGGAACAAAGTTATTTAAGCTTTGCAAATTTTTATAAGCCTACAGGTATTTCCTATTCTTCAACTTCTTTCAAATATTTCTTACCACACAAAGGCCTTCAATTTTAATGACTATATGTTTATACATCATTCTACTATTTTAAAAATGGGTCCCTAGACGATGCCTTGTTTAATCATTGAAACAGCCTGTCCAATGGGCAGGATGGACGCCATTATCCTCAACGTACAGATGAGGACGCTCATTAATTCAGTCGTCAGACCCCGAACCCATAGCACGTGTTAGGTACTGTGCCACACCCAGAGAGCACAGCATTCACTGGAAGTAATGACGTGAGAAAGGAACCAGCCTGAGAGGAATGCTGCTCTTTGCTATAAGTGCTGTTAGTGATTCTGAAGAGAAAGCAAATAGATAGTGAGAAGTGGATATACTATTAGTTTATTTAGAGTGAATTGAAAAGGTGAATGCCTATCTTCCAGAGAAAATGCAACCTTTTTACAGAAATTAAAATTTAATTAAACAAAAATTCATTGGGCTCCATTTTCAAAGGATGATGCAAAGGCTCAGAAGGCGATAGGTATTGATAAGCAGAGGAAGCCACAGCGAGTGGGGAACACTGATGTATTATTTTGTTCCCAAACTTCCACTTGGTAAACATTAATCAAACAGAACAAATAGTAGCTTTGACTTCTACCTATTACTTTTCCTAAACAGACACTAAATATTTGATGGTCGGGTATAGATTGCTGTTAAATTCCAAGTGAGATTTCAGTGTAGATTAACAGGGGTAAAATGCATTAAGTACGGGTAAACAAATGATTAATATTTCAAGCTGGATCTACTTGGCTACTTTTACCGATTGACCTCACCCTACTTCAAAACTTCTGCCAAAACCCAGGATTTGGCTTCTCTTCCAAATGGCGCAATAATAACTTTTCATCAAATGCAATGTATGTGACATTAAGGTTTTGAATTTATACTAAGATATGCTTTTAAAAACTCATAAAATGCAAATGTTTATAGTCTCTGAGCAGAAGTTGCAATCTGTGTGAGAGTGCTTTAGCCACACTAAATTGACTAAAACATTACCTGTGTAACACAGCTTAATTATTTTATTAATCTGTGTTACCAGGCAGAACATTTTGTTGTACGTCCAGTGGGGTTTTAAATGATAGTTTTAGGATTTGCATTCATATTTTTCCCAACTGGCTTTCTGAAGATTTTATTTCTGCTTACTTTTTTGTGCACTAGATGCCAAATTCAACTGAGGTGCCGGGGGATAAAAGTTGCTTTGCAACCTGATCTCAGGCAAGAACCCAGCCAGTTTCTGTGCAGCAGTTGCTCATCAAGATTACTTGGATCCAACACCAGCTGTCCCACAGTGGAGCTATGTGGCATACAGGAAGAGCTTGGGTTTCTGTGCTCCAGGTTTGAATCCAGACTCTGTTACTCACCACTTATGTGAGATTGGATGAGTTATTAAACTTCTCCAAGCCTTGTTTTCTCATCTATAGGCCGGGGCCGATGTGTCATCCCCAGAGCATTTGTGAGGATGAGAAATAATACATGCAAAGAGCCTTGTATGGCGCCTAGCTCATGGTAGGCTCTCAATACATTGTAACTAGGAAAAAAGAAAGATTACTTGAGTCCAGATCAAATGACTAGATTCACGATTAACAAAGGTTACTTTGGACAAAGAGGTTTAAATAAGCAGACTTCAATGGTACTCTTCGGCTTATAATATTATCTCTGAATTTCTTTATTTTTTAACCAAGAACATCCAGTCAACATTTACTACAGGCTATGATGATCCAATCCTTGGCATTGCTTCATCCTTCTCAAAATCTTTGCATCCCAGATTCTGTACCGGTTGTTCTCCTTAAGTAGGGGAACAGGTGCACGTGAAGAAAGGAATCAGGGAAGGGACCAATTATCTGAAGAAACTGTCCTATTGTGCGTGTGTGTGTTTTCCTCCCCAAAGCACCAATGTATGGTTGTAGATCCTAGTTGTAAGTCCTTCTAGTTCTCATATGTGAGCTGCTGCCACAGCATGGCTACTGACAGATGGGTGGTGTGGTTCCATGACCAGGAAACAAACCTGGGCTGCCAAATGGTAAGAGCACTGAACTTTAACCACTAGGCCATTAGGGCTGGCTTGAAACTGTCCTATTGTTCTTTAACTGCTTTATATAAGTGATCTCATGTAATCATTTGTAGTATCATTTCATGGAGTTTCCAAGAGCGGGTGCTGGCAATGAGAACTATCTCTAGGCATTGCGTGTTGGCAGCAGGGTCAAAAAAGCAAAGAGGAAGTAGGAAAATTAATTGCAGGCAGGGAACATGCTCTTGAAGTTGGTAACAGTCCTTTATATTTGCCTGATAGTCTATAGTTAATATGATCCTGTTTAAAAATTTGTTTAATACACTAAATCTCTGAGATAAGTAGAATTATTATTATCTCTATTTATAAATGAGTTGCTTGTCACATGTCCTACTCAGTGGTAAGACAGTGTTTACCCTGGGACATCAGGAATCCCAGGGCCCCTTATGACAACCCAGTACTCACTGTCACATTTTCCTGCCCTGCTTAATGAAAAGAAGCCCGACTGGATCCACTCAATTGTGTGAAGTTGTATTCTTTTAGAATTGAACGAGATACCAAGAAATGATGAAATTCAGGCAGATGAAGGAGCTAATAACAAGACTGTAACCTGTGACTAATTGGATGGCTGTCATTGGACTGGAAACAGCTGCCTTTGTCCTTTTCAAATTAGGCTATGGATTGCTGTAATACCCACCACCCAAATCAGAATCAATAGCTAACATTTATTGAGCGCTTACTGTGTGCTGCATTCATGCTGTGCTAACTATTTCACCTCTATCAATCCTCATAATCACCCTATGGGATAGGTACTCCTTTAATTCCTCCTTTACAGATCAGATGAGGCACAGAGAGGTTAAGGTCTCACAGAGAGATAATAAGTGGTTGGATCAGGAAAGGAGCCCAGATAATTTGGCTCTTGCACTATCCTGGAGTTCATAGAGTTGAAGGGAGCACTTGGCCACTGTCATACAATGTACAAAAGCAATATAAAGTTTCCAGTAATTAGTTATTCTGGAAAGAAGTTACTCAGGCTTCCTTGGACTCAATGGGAATATTTACATAATCACTTCTCTTTGCTTCTTAAAATGTTTGGGGTAAAGAAGTCTGGGGAGTTGGTGCAGAGGACAATCAGGTTCACTCTCCCAGGGTGACAATTTCTCTGCCATTTATGGGAAACCTGCTGGTCTGGCTCTTTCCCTGGGTGTGGGGAAGATCCGACAACAGCTGCCCAGGGCATGGAGTTGGGTGGCCTACCTTTGGTTGGCTTCCTGGAGGAGAACTCCTAGTGACATGTAGGTTTCAACCAAACTTTTCAGCAGGAGTGTGGTGAGCCCCCATAGAGCTGGTTTTTTATTCAATGAATTGAGGGAGGGAAAACAAACTCCGCTGTTTCCCAAAGCACGGAACCATTGAGTCCTTGTGTGATGATGATTGTGTTTGCAGTGGCATGTTGTCTGCACTCCAGTTCTGTTTGCACATTTAGCATTGTGTTAATTGTGCAAACACAGGATGGCAAAGCTGCTCCTGCTCCACCTCTGAGGGCCCTGCAAACACTGCCAGCTGGAGTGCAGTGGTTTTGATGTTGCTCCTATCCCCTTGGCATGGCTGGGTCTGAGTGGTGAACCTCAGTCTGAGAAGAGCCCAGTGAAAGAAGGAGAAATGCCAACAGCAATGAAGATGAGATAAGCAGAACAACTTAAAGGAACATGATATTGATTAGCACCACAGAATACGACGCAGGCTGCTGGGGACATCTTCATGACCTATGCTGCTGGGCACTTAAAGCTTTTCCATCACAGAAAAACAATTGGTAAGAAGTCCTAGACTCGTGGGCAGGGAAGTCACCAAAAGGACAAAAGAATAGACAGAATAGATGTCTCTTGGTTCAAATTTACAAGTGTTCTTTGGCTTCCTGTTAAGAACAGGGTAGCACTCAGTTTCTCAAATATGGCTCTCAGATGCGTTTACTTCAAATCTTAGAAACTTAAAGAAAACTGGATTGGTTTGTTAGGCAAGAAAGCATTTATAAGGGGCTGCTTCTCCCTTTGACATTTCATTTACTATATTCTAGAAATAATAATTATCTTCTCTCCCTGTCTTTAATAGCAAATATGAAGTCCTATAATTAAATGAATGCATCTTGTCACGGGAGGAGAATAATCCTAGTTCATGCATTTGTTAGTACAGCCTCACTAGGAAACAGGATTCTGCCATTATTTTAATTATTTATAATAATTTAGGAACCCTGGGGTAAGGTGGGGGTGAAGAAAGTTTTCCTAGCAAATTAACATCCACCAAGACACTAAGAGAAAACTATAGAATAACATTCCCTTTGGAGAGGATTGGGGATAAATATTTTGCATAGAACATACTTTGATGCATCAAACAGAATATATCATTTCTGCCCTCGTCTCTCAAGTGACCCTAGTTCCTTTTTCTCTGCTTTTTCTTTTTTTCTCATTTAAATCATCACATAAAATGACGATGGCTCATTCATTCTGCATTTTACTTCCTATAGGTCAACGTATGACTTAAAATGTAGTGAAAACTCTTAATTCGGGAGGCATGATGTTAACTATTTTATACATAGAGTGGCTCATTCCCACTTACATGAAAGGGGAGAACTAAATATAAATTTATTTTTCACATAATGGGCTGAAGTTTTCTTTGATGAATAAAAGTAACGGCCTATAAAGTAGTTTAAAAAACCATCCAAGAGGCTGTTTTGATTAGGTGCCTGCATTTGACGAAGATGCATTATTTTCTTAATAAGTTCCATTGCCTTTGGTGACTCTTCTCTCAAAGGGAAGAAAAAAACCAGTAAATTAAAGGTACATGCTAACACGTTGAAAAAAGTTCCATTGGCAGGACACACATTATTTTATTACCACCCCAACTGAGCCATGGATACTCCACAATTCGTGAACAAATGTTCCATTACTACGGAGTCATGCTTTTATTGACTGTTATAAAATCACCATTTGTATCTTTTTTATCCTGCTGCGTTTCTATTTTATTGGAAAAGTCCTGTAACAGGTATAACATCAGCTCAGATTACCAAGAAATCTATAAAATAGCTTCCTGCTACTACCTTCGGTACAGATTGAAAGAATACATTATGATCCCACTGAGTCTCTGATAAAAACTGTGATTCACATGCCCACATGATTTATCCTTATCTCTTAGCGTCTAGGCTTTATCTGCTCTATTAAATTATGGGAGCATTTCACTGGTATTGATTAGTTATGTTAGGCATAATTAAAGCATCTGGGTCATGAAGTTTAGGTACAAACTTTGGGAATGGCAATAAACGCAAAAAATGTCAAAAAAGTTGAAAGGAATAGGTATGTTCCAACAGGAGGTTATCTTTGCCAGGGCTTTGGTTAGAACTGACCACTTTGGCCTCAGATGTTTAGACATGGTGACTACCTGGGATTAAAATGAAAACAAAGATGAGAGCATGACAGTAAACTGAAGTAGCGCTGACACGAATTTTTTTAAAAAAGAGCAAAAAAACCCCACAAAGGAATTCATTTTTAAATGATCAGTCTCAATAATTTTTACAAAAAGTAAGTACACTATGATAGAATTTTCATGAACTATTTGACCTATATCTGTTGAATAGTAACAGAATATCATTGATCGAAATTTCTCTTTAGTGCTGATGGTGACAGAATTTTTATCCATGTTCATATCTGTGGGCCAGCTAGGAAAATCAGCTGGATACATTCTTATTTCCTTCCACATGTTTTGTGTTGATGTTCAAATAGAATTCTTCTAACTAATGGGAAATGAAGTTTGTTTTTAAAGTACAGAGTGAACCCTATCTGGACTATATCAACTCTAGCTGTTTTCAAAAGAACAGGTCACATGGCAGAGGTAGTGACCCTTCACCACAAATGAGGACATGACAGAAGGTTCGATCTTTCATGGGCACCATGGAATAACTTTCTAATCCTCTGTTGCTTATAAAGGCAAATGACATGCTAGGGTTAAATACTACTATTTCTACTAGCTTTTTGTATACTATTTATGCTTCTCAGAGAGTTTTCAGATTGCTCAGCCCATCTTATCCTTCTGGCAACCCTACAAGGCAGGCAGATAGATGAGCCATTTTACTGATGAGGAAAATGATGGTTATGTAATGGGATCAAAACTCAACCCAGGGTCATTAACTCTTCTATCAAAGAGTTTTTGACTAATGTGTCGGGTATGTTGGTTTCATAGAACAATGCTATGGTGATTTATACCTACTCCCTGAACCCAGCATGTTATGCAACACAGAAGAATAAGAGGAACCATGAGTTAAGCCTTTTCTTGTCATGATAAAGGTAGTAAGCAGTAAATATTGGTAAAGATGCTTTCATAAAAGAATGGAAAATAACCTTTGCCCAAGAACAAAGTTTAGCAACTTGAAAGTAAAAAGAGGTTACTAAACACTGAGCAGAAGAGTTTTGATATATGAAAATTTATTTCAAAAGTGCAATTTGATTGTCTAACTTATGAGTTGGAGGCTGGAGTGTTGGACATTCTGTGGAGATAGTGTGGAACAAGGATTGTTTTCTTCCCGAAAGGATTCCTTTCTTTCCACTGAGAAAGCAAAGGGTCCATTTTTTCTACTCACTGGCCTTTGATTAACTACCAATGTCCTGTTTTATATCATGTTTTTGTTATTGAAAATGATCCACGAAGTTCTTACAATGTTAACTTACTTTCCTATTGACACACTTAATGATTTCAGAGATGCTTTCTTTTCATTCTGATAGCTCTGCAGTTGCTTACGGCTTCTAGAGTGTGAACTCTAAATTCCCTTCTTTCTGTCGTCTGGGTCCAATAATAATCTCTAAGCAAACACTTAAAAACACAGGAGAGCTCTTCGCAAAGTCATCCAGCGATGAACCCTTTATATGGTGGAAATAAAACCCCTTTGTAATATAAACTATTTCCAATAAATGAGATTTCTTTTTGGAATATATGACTTTCTAATGTTTATGTGCGTATGGTGTGGAGATGAGAAGTGAAAGAGCGCGTTGTCAATCTGAGCCAACGTAATTATTTGTCAATTAAAATATAAGCTTGTGGATGCAAAACGAAGCACTTCAACACGTCCACTTTCGTATTTTGGAGAAGTTATTTTCCCTATGATTAAAAGATATCCCTTGTAAAGAACTCATCAAAAATTCCCTGTCCTAGCACTGAAATGATTGTAATTCTGTCAATGTGTCGTAGGGGCACATATAACCTTCTTTTATTGTGTCAGCTCACAGGCATCCTTGATCTCAATTGGTGTGAATTTCATTTAATTGCCCAACTGTGGAAAGATGCAAAGTAGATTCCGTGAATTTTTTTCTGCCTAGTTCACACTTTCTTTTCCTCTTGAAGCTGAACATGTCTAACCAGCAGAGCTCCCTAATTCTGATGGCTAGTCTCTAATTAGTTATCATTCAGGTACCATCCTGTTTTATATTTCAGGTCAATATCGGTAATTGTACGGCATACTTTCTCTATTTTTCCCGACAGAAATTGCTTTTACCAGTGATAATGCTGGTCATGTTGGCAACAATAAAGTAGTTAAAGACAAAATAACGGTGGTATAAATGCAAAGAACGCACTTCAGAAAGTTGCCTCAATTTAAAGGCTGCTCCTGAGGCAAAGTCTGTATTTTCTAGTGGATAAAAGATGTTTGATATTTTGGGGGATTCTGTTTTTAATCACCATCTAAACATTGCCTGAAAGTATTGCTCTCATTGGTTTGAAAGCATCTACACCTATATTTTCTTTTGGTGCTAGTTCCATTCATTCACAATGACTCATGCTGTCCTTAATTAAACTGCATGAGCACTGGCATCTGGGTCCTAGAGGGAACCAAAAACATGAAAGCAGAATTGCATGACATACCAGCATGTCTTGAAGCAAGCTATCTGGAAACCGGAGTTCATCTGATTAGTTCATATATGGGCCTTAAAACACTGAAGGGCAATTCAGGATGATCTGCAGATCTCAAGAGGGATAAATGCACTGTGGTGGTGGGCAGACATATGAGAGAGCCAAGCAGTTGGCTTATTAGACAGCATGTAACTTATCACGGGTTTTTTTCCACTGTCTGTATTACATCTGGATAGTCAGCTCACAAGTGTTTATTTAGCTTTTCTATGTGTCAGGCATTATTCTAGGCTCCAGGGATACAAAAGTGAATGAAATAGAGTCACTGCCAGCAGGCATGGGACAAATAAATAGGACAATTTCAAGAATCCATTCTATGAATAAGATAAAAGAGGTGAACGTTCTATTTGAATGACAGGAAGTGGGGTTGCTTAAGCAGGTTACCAAGGCCTTTGGAGGAGCAACCACTGGAGTTGGGACCTTACTGATGATGAGAAGGCACCTTACAAGGATTTGGGGAATGAGTGTCACAAACGTAAGGAACAGCTGGCAATAAGGCCTTGTGATCAAAACAAATCAGATGTGTCGTGTGCCAGAAGTAAGGTCTTGTGTTGTGAGTGAGGTAGGCAGTGGTGGGAGCTGATGGCCAGGTTTTGGAGGCCTTGTAGATTTTAATAAGGGTTGGAAACCAAGTATAATGGGATGCAGAGGATTTAAAGCTTTAGAAGTACTTTGCTGACAGAGCAACAGTTCAAAAACCATTGCACTGATCCAGGGGAGAGATGCTAGTGGTTTGCACTAGGGTGTAAGAGTGGAGAAAGCGAGCAGTGGTTGGATTTGGAATACATTTTGGACAGCTGGATATGAGTGTGAAGCAAAGAAAGGATGATTCGTACATTTTGGGAGAGGATTAGGGGTGTGAGTGGACTAGTAGATGAAGTGAATATGGAGAGTCAATAGTTGTACATTGGCCATGTTAAGTTTGAGGTGCCCAGTCAGTATTGAGATGAAGATGCCAAGTAGGCGTTGGCTATATCGAGACAGAACTCAGTAGAGTGATCTGGACTGGGGAAATATATCATTGATATGTGGATTGCATTTGAAACCGTGGGACTGGATGAGCTCACACAGCAGGAGTGGAGTATAAAGAGAGGAGGGCTGAGGACAGAGTCCTGTAAACTCTGAAATATTTATGGGTTTTGTAGAAGGAAGGATCCAGTAAAGGAGCATTAAAAAAAATGGCCTGTGATGTATTAGGAAAACCAGGCAAATGTAGACCATGGAAGTCAAGAGAATGGCATGATTAGAGAAGAAGACTGTACTCCATCAAGACAAGTGCTACTGAAATGTTAGGTCAGAACTGTCCACTCTGAAAACTCCCTGTGTCTCATGGGGATGCAAATCTCATCTGACGGATTTGCTTGCCTGTGATCTATAATGTGAGCCTGGGCTGACCTGCCATTAAAAGGAGACCGACACACTTGCCTTGTTCTGATAGATTCCAGTTCTGTGTATTTATATCCTACCGATCTTTAAGGAACTTCATAAAACGACAGAGATATGCTGGAATCTTTTGAGATGAGAAAAGTCGGAGACTAAAGAGCCCCTGAACCGTTTCCTAAACAGGAAAATGAAGGCCTTAAGGATTGCTTGAGTCAGGACTCCTCAGTACTCCTTGCGTTCTCTTCCTTGCAAATCCAGAGGTAAATAGTTTGCCATCCTCCCATGAGGTGAGCCGCTGGTAGAATAAATATATTCATATCTCCCTCTACTCCCATGATGCACATAGTTAGTCATTATAGCTAACCCCCAGTGTGCAAACTGGAGCGACTGCTCCAGAGTGTCTCTGTTCTGTGGTGTTTCGGAGTGGACTCCGGAGACCAGGCAGCAGATGCCACTCTGTAGCTCAGAAAGGCATCCCAAGACCCATACATCATGATGCCTTTCATCTTTTTCTTAAGAAAAGAAACCCAAGAGTCACGCAATAAAAATATAAATTCCATAATGTTGGAGTTCCCTGCCTATGGAATTTCTCTGTTAAACTTAGAGCAATCATGATGTCTTAGATAAAATTTTCTCTGATGGCCAATAGCAACTCACACAATTTGTCATTTAGGCATCAATATACAGCAGGGTTCTCATGGGAAGGGGGCGATGGTGCCCCCAGGGGACTTTTGGCAATGTCTGGAGATTGAAGTAGTTTTGGTTGTCACACTGGAGGGCTGCTGCTGCGTCTTGCGGGTAGAGGCTGGGGACGATACTCAACACCCCACAACCCCCAAGACAGTCCTCACAACAAGAATTAACTCACCCAAATGTCAGTAGTGTTGAGGCTAACAAACTCTGACATGAAGAAAACTCTAAAAACCACAGTTAATTCTCAGCACTAGCCTTAATTTTAAAATGGATTGAGACTACGATCCTGTTAGTTCATTTTTCTGACTGTTAAACCATTATATACAATATCAATGTCCCGGTTTTAGGCCATTTGTTTCACTTTTGAAAAAACAAAATGAGAAAAGTATTCCATTAGAGGAACACAAGAATGCCCATAGCTTTCTGCTGATTCCATTAATGCATTTTAGCATTTCTTGTGAAGTTTTTGTGTTGCTGATATTGCAAATGAAACTCCTACTGCTCCTGAGACAAAATTTGACATTTTAAAGTCACTCCAAGAGAGGAACAAAAATGGAAAAAATAAAATTCAGATTTTAAGCTCACCGGGTAGTGGGTTGCCAGTGCAATTGATTTTCAGCCAAACAATTCTTTCCCTAATCATATTATCAGATCAAAAACATACTTCTGTTGGATTCAGTTATGCCTGTAAGACATAAGACAGTGCAATCCACGCAGCATATGCTGAGTATAGGCTTCTTGAATAAGCAATGCCCACTGATGACATTGTGCTTCCTGCTTTCCTATAATTATTCCTACTTAGAGATATGAAATCCTGGTCTTAGGAAATTTTTGCCTGGGACACTAATTATCCCCAGACAACTGAGTCTCTTATTTCAGATTCATTTGTTTACCCCTCTTCCTGATGGTAACAACTTCAACCTGCCTGAAGATTTCACTTTGAGAAATGCATTTTTCCTCCCACTATTCTGTTTCAAATGTACTGTTCCTGTGCCTCATACCCTAGAGAGGAAAACTGTTTTTCATTTGCTATTTAAAGCATTCTTTTAGTGCCATAGGAGTTTGAGTCCTTGTAAAGTGGGAGGCGGGGCTCTGTGAGTTTTCATGACTGTATCCTGGAATCCTCAATCAAAACATTGTTAAGGATCCAGGAATCCAGCCCAGAGCGAGGAGCCATGGGAAAAAGAATGGACAAAGCTTATGCTCTTAGCCTTATTTTTCACCCAAACACCAAGCCCTCAGCTTCTCTTGGGGAGACTGATTTTCCTTCTAGAAGAGTGTAACTTGGAGACGAAATTGAAGATGATCTAACACATATCAAGCAGTCACATTCCAAACCAGTAAAAAGAGCAGGAGATCCAAATTGATCCCAACTGATGGAAATTAAAAAAAAAAATGCTTGATTTTTAAAATTATTATAATAACTATTATTTATTTCATGATGAATGTAACTGAGTCAATTGGTTCCTTTGGGCATGAGAAGTTTGGCCATATTCATTTCCTGTTAAACAGTGATCAGATATGACCAAAGGAAACAGCTCATCTCCTCACGGACACCAAGGAGATTGGACAAAAAGTGTTATTTTAAAAACTGAGTATCTGGGGCTGGCCCCATGGCTGAGCGGTTAAGTTCACGCGCTGCACTTCCTTGGGCCCGGGTTTCGCTGGTTTGGATCCTGCGCGTGGATACGGCACCACTTGTCAGGCCATGCTGCGGCGGCATCCCGCATAGCAGAGCCAGAGGCACACACAACTAGAATATACGACTATGTACTGGGGGGCTTTGGAGAGAAGAATAAGGGGGGGAAAAAAAAGAAGATTGGCAACAGATGTTAGCTCAGGTGCCAATCTTTAAAAATAAAAAATCCCCAAAAAACTGAGTATCTCAGAGGCTTTTCCACAAGACTCCCATTACTGCTAGTGGGGCAGTTACTTCCCAGTCCCTAACTTTTCATGGAAAAGAAGTAGTATTCCTTAAACACAGGTATTTTGCTAACTTCAAAATTGGTAACAATAGTTCAAATGAGAGGGGAGAGGTGGGGAGAGATAAAAATGACAAAAATAGAATTTTGAGAGAAAAGAATGCTAAGAAATTAGGAAGAGATTTGGAAGAGGGATAGAGGAAAATGGTGATTTCTTTTCAAAAGACTCCCCATACTCTGGGCCTACGTTCCTTCTGAATGTTAATTACAGTCTTTACCTTGGCATTTTGCTCTCATATCAGGGAAGCAATTACTAGCCTAATTCAAATTCATAGCAGCCATTAACAATGAACAAACAGATACATTATTTTAATTCCATTTGCTGCTTCCTTTCTGCTGATGTATTGACCCATGAAGCTTTGACTGGACGTCCTGTAATTGGCATTTGGCAAAGATTGTTATCATCATCATCCTTTTCGTATATGAGTATTTATTAAGCATATATTGCATATATAATACCTTGCAAGGGCAGGCAGCTTAAAGACCACAGGCCAGAAAGAGTCTTTGCCTTTATAGAGTTTATATAATGATGCCTTCATTTTTTAGATAAAAATTTAGCCTGTGTGTTTGTGTGTGTGTGTTTGGAAGGGTCAAGGTGAACACTGATATGCTAACCGGATTATTTCTTAACTTAAATACATTTTCAACCATTCTTAGTATATTATTTCAATCATATATGTTCGACCTTATTCTTGGCTCAATAATACCATTTATATCAAACTCCACGGCAAGATCTCACAATGAGATATGGTTAATAAAAAGAGAGGAAAACAGGAAAAATAATTCTAAAATGGAATAATCTATAACCCTTTGGCTATGATTTCCTCTTCTTTCTTGAGTCAATGACTTTTCTTATCACGAAGCGTTATAATCTTCTCTTCTTTCCTATTAGGTTTGCACACTGACATGATTTTTGTTATGTTTTAATTTGGAATATTTTATATGTGCCAAGTCATTTGTTTGCTTTTCCTTCTTCAGGACCATTTAATGTCATTGTCTTGTGTCCCAAGACATCATCCCTTACGTAAATTAATTAGTTTGCCTAGAAACAGTGCCCAAATCACTCAGCACCAGGATGATCCCATGAGCTGTAGGCAAGTTATTCACCTTCTTGGGTCTCAATTTCCCCATCTATATAGCAAGATGATGGGATTCTAGAATGTCTTCTGGCTCTGAGATTTTATTATATATATATTTATTTAAAACACATGTTCATTATAGTATCTAACGCGACCTGGTGTTTCCCAGCTCTTGGACTGGGCCAGTGCTGTGAAATATTGTACAACAGGGACATTGGATCTAACAATATGCTAATGTTTCCTCTTTTATGCCCTTTGATTTTGTTCCCCGCCTCAAATACTCAGTGTTTTCATAAGTTCTGTCCCTCAAATCAGCTCCAAAATCATAAAATGTGAAATTCCGCCTGTTCCCTTGTTTGTGACATGTATTTGAGTCCATAAGGATTACGTCCATGTCCCTGAAGTGCTCGCTCTATAGGGTCTAGCAAATTGCAAATTTAGATGCTTAGTAATAGTTGACTTAAATTAATAATCCAAACCCGACTAAAATCATGTATAAAGTCTGAATTGCACAATGCCTGTTATTAGAAGGAAATTATTGAAAAGGGGATTATCTTATTCAACCCTCCCACACAATGCAGGAATCGCATGTGTACCACCCTTGACAGATGGTCATCTGGTCTGCTTCTGCTTCAACAGTGACCAGTTGCTCACAGAGCCTTGTGGTGGGTCATTTATATTGTTGACCAGCTCTGATGGGGGAAGTGGGGGAGGGTTGTTTTCTCTAGGTGAATCGAAAGTCTATCTCCTTGTACTTCACCCAATTTTTCTAATTTTGCCTCTAGATTAACAAGGAGCACATCTACCATTGTCACCAGTCAAGTTTTTAATGATAACTATCATTTCACCATTACCCTACGTTAACTTCATTTGACTGACCAATTTTTCCTGCCTTAAACAAAGGAAATAAATCTATTTCTCCTCTGCCTGATGTATCAAAAACCCCTAATAGTATCACATGGTTATAGGCTTTTGCTGACATTTAATAAAGTGTCTGGAGATTGAGGGTACACACTCCATTGAAGAATTTCTAGATAAAATTGTGCACTGATTATAGAGTCTGGCTTCTGTAATTAGCACCCTAAAATTGAGTTATTCTTTACATTTACACTACATCATAGTCAAAGAGCCAGCCTTTCAAATGTATTTGAATATTTAACCCAGATTGATAAACTGGAGGAAAACCAATCACCCCAAAAGTCAGAGCTCATGATTTTAGTATTTACGCCAAAGATTGAGGTTCTGTTGGAAAACTGGTTTGTTTTTGGAAGATAAAAGTTTGAGTTGTGGAATAGTTGCTCTCCTACTTGTAAAATTAAAGGCTTTCTAAACTTTGGTTTTCATCTGCTTTACCTTCTCTTCTTCACATCAGTAGAAGACACAGAGAGAGGGACTCTTTGGGTGGCTGGCAAATCTATCTGCCTAAAGTTTTTGTAAAACTATAAAGTTTAAAGTTGTAAAATTTAGGTAAAGAAAGGTCATTGGAATATGTATCTTGAGAAGCTTGAGTATTATCCTTAACCCTGCCACTAACTACTGTGACATTTGACAATTCAGTTGAGTTATTTGGATTTTAGTTTCCTAATAGTACCTAATCTGAGAGCATCTAGTCAAATATCTTTAAGATCCATTCATCCTCAACAGTAATATTCTTAAGGAAGGATTTTGAACTACTTGAGAATTTTAATACATGTGCCCTCTTGCTTCCCATTATCAGGAATAGCTAAATGTTGGTTGCATTTGGTTGAGAACCTGCTAATATGAATTAGGCGTGTTCTTTCCTTACCAAATTGAGGCCTGTGACTCTTATTACTATGAAAGCAGAAGCTGAGAAAGAGTGGTGCTCTAAATGCTGTGAATCCAGTTTGAGGTTGGTGGGTTGAGGTTGCTAATAGGTTGACAATTTCTTTGGGATCTTGGTTATGTGATTGACCCCAGTTATGTTTGGAGTTGGTTTTCCTAAAAGACCTATTTGGAGAAGGAGATTTGAGAAAAGAATGTTCTTTCTGCTATTTCTACAATTGTTTACATGGAAGGTATTCATTTAACTTTGGTTGAACTGAATTCAGATGAATTAGAAGTAGGTCCTGACAGAAAAATTTTGTTAGTTGCTACTACTTTATTCCTAAAGGAGTAATCCATTTAGAGAAAGCCAATTTCAGTTATTTAAAACAGTTAATGATTTGCAAAAGTCAACACATGCATAGATGGTCATAAAGTTCTCCCTAGATTTTTAAAGTTATGAGAGTTGACCAAGCTAAATACACAGATAATTGAAGAAGAATGGAATGTGTGTTGGGTTTGCCATTCTAATAAGAGAAGATTGACCACGAGAATAAACATTGATTTGTATCTTGTGATAAATAACATTATTCTTTTACTGAATCACGTTCAGACAAAATTTATAAGCAATTTATATAAATGAACGCAATTAGTGTTACATCCACATAGCCAGTCCAAGTTTTTAATATACAGTTTCTCATTTGGTCAGTTTTCTTATATGTATAATCAGTGTCAATGTCACTGATTTCTCTTGATTCCCTGATTCCATGGACTAGTTCACCTTCTTTTTCTTCCCCTCCCCCTCCACCAACATCATTATTACCATTTGATACTCGCATCTTCTCTTTGGAAAACTTGGGGTCTTGCTGTCCATTTTACAGGGTGAGGAAGCATGAATTCTACCATATTCTCCTATTTGGCAGATCCTTTCTATTTCTGCACACCCTTTTCCTTCCCATCCTTGAGAGAGATGAAGGCTGGAGGTCTCCCGTCATACAGTAGACACTCTGAGTTAAGATACTTTAAGTAGAGGATGTTCATTGATGGATGGCTCCAGGATGGTAAGATGAGTTGGAAGGATATCTGGACCAGTAGTAGTGGTATGAACAGATAGAGGGGATGATGCAAAATTTCCCAGCATCACTGATATCCATCTACTCATTCATTCACTCACGCTCTCATTAAACAAAAATTTGGTGAGTGTCCACTTTGTGTGAGGTACTGTGCTAGGGACTAGGGACAAGGATGACTAAGTAAACATGGTTCCTGCCCTCAGAGTGGGGTCTACATGGAGGATACCATCAAAACAATATGATTTCTTACGTACTGTTGGGAAAAGTGAGCATAGAAGGGACTCCAGCCCAGGCTGGGCTTCCTTGAGGAAAAGTCGTCTACTCTGAAACCTGAAAGATGGGGCTGATATATTCAGGGATGGGATGGGGAGGGAAAGAGGAGAGAAGACTACTCCAGACTGAGGGAACACCTTGAATAATTAGCAAATTAAAGGAATTTAAAATAGTTAAAAGTAGTTCATCCTAATTTCAACAAGGGAATGACAGGGGAAATCCAAGAAGCTTTTAGGGGAAGCTATGAGCCAACTTATAGTCTTTTTGGATCTCCCATGTGCTAAGTGAGTAAGTGAGAAGTCTGAGGCTCCACTTGAGATTTTTGTGTATAATTTCAAGTGGAGTTTCTTTACCCTCCCCCACCATTACTCCCTCGGTCCTCCCTTGAGTTCAAACACAGCCTTTCATTGCATAACAGGAATTAAATATTTTAAATGCAAATGCTTCAGAGAGTTACCCCACTGCTAGGGAAAAGTCTCACCTTGACTTTCTCAGTTTCATATAGGGAAAGAGGTAAATTTCTCTATTGTAGTGAGTTCAGGATGCTGAGCCATAGGAGGAAGGAGAAGAAAATGGGTCTCATCCATTCACACAGTTTGAGAGCTTCACAAATTTATTCTGAGTTTATGTTCATCCATGGAAGAGTCTGAAATGGGAGTGGATGAACAGGAGGGGAAAGAGAAGAGAAAAAATTCTTACACAAGTTTCTTCCTGTCTGCTGAGATGGTCTGGGGACATATTAATGGGAATGCTGGCTCTCTCTTGCCGCTAAATACTATAAACATTGTTAAAACTTCTGCTTCTATGGTTAAGAGCACGTGCTGGGACCCAATAGACATGATGCATCAGGACCTCAGTGTAGACAGATAGTGAGATGAGGGAGAAGGCATTGTGCCTGCCTGGGAGTTAACTCAGCCCAAACTTTTCAGCAAAAGAGTCTCATAGAGAAACTGGAGATTACACTCTACTGCCACAGAGGCTGATCATCAGCCTTTTAATTGTTTTAGTTTGAAATAAAGTACCCCTTGACGTATGTTTGATTATTAATTATTGTATTATTGTTCATTATTTCTGAAAAGTAATAACATGTTTAATAAAAATCTGAGCTACAATAATGAAAATCATTTAGATAATTTCGAGCATTTCAACCTCCTGAGGACTTCAATTTGATTTCTAAAATACAGTAGAAACTTACTAATTCAGAGTAATGACAGAGGGCCCTATTGTGAATTACCAAATTTTGCAGCCGAGTGGGTATGCAAACAGACATAAAACATCAGGGAAAGTAAATCACACAATATGCTTTATCCATTTGTTTTGACAGAGGTAGTTCAGACTTAACAGTCTATGATAAAACTTTCCCGTACATCAGCAAATGTATTGTCGCTTGTTTCATAAAGATAATGAAGTCTTGGTAATCAGAAATCTCGCTATATAACTCAGACATTAAATCTTTGCTCAGAGATAGCTTTGGGACTGCAGGGGGTTTCAAATAATTATCTGGCTTACAGAGTACTGAAGTGAGAACGATGGAAGTTCTGTAAATGCAAAGTGAGGAAGAGAGGTAAAAAGATATTTTAATCCATCTTATGGTTGTCATTTAGCATTACTATTTTTTCTCTGCACTCACAGCTCTTTAGAGGCAGAAGAGATCTCATCTATGTTCTCTTAACCAACCTCCTAGCCTACTACGCTGCTGTATTCATTAGGATTTTTTGATTTTTCCTTCAAGAAAGAAGGAGGTCCAACTTAATTGCATGCAATTCTACCTTGTATGAGAAAGGACTACACATTTTTACATGCAGAGTAGGACCCAGGCCCAGGGATAAGGTTGGGATTTGGAATCAGCTGCAGCTAGATTTTTATGACCTATCATTTTCTCTTGTCTCCTCCTCCTTTCCCTCCTATTAATCTTGATGGCTGGTTCTCAACCATGGCTGTACATGGAACCACCTGGAGCACTGTTTAAATACACCATTCCCCGTGTGCAGACATTCTGCCTTAATTGATGATTGAGAGCCATTATGAGACCACTGATAGTTGAAATGACCCACGTATAGATATGTTTTTGTGCTGAATCTTCATTATCATATTCTGTGTCCTTAGTAGGGCTACTACGGTGAGGATAAGTGATTTCAGGATTGGGTAGGGGATGGTCTCACAGTTAGTTGGAAGTATGGTGTAAAAGCATCATCCTTGGAACTAGCACACTGGGTTTGAATTCTTACTCTACCACTACTGGCCATGCTATGAACTGAAATTCACTTAATGTCTCTCTGTTTAGGTTTCCTCATCTGTAAAATGTGGATAATAAAAGTATCCATCTGTAGAGTTGTGATTCAATGAGTTAATCTACACAAAGGATTTAGAACAGTCCTCAACACATGGCAAGAACCGTAAACTTCTTGGTTGTTATTCAGAGGGACCCAGAGGGCAAGGACAGAGGAAGCAGAAGGTCTGTTTACAAGGCCTGTAGGTTCTGAAAAGCTTAGGCTGGGACCCACAGGAGATGGCAGAATTGCTGAGAGCTGTTGGGAAAAACAAGATGACCCTTTGGGTAGAGACCATAAATGGTTTGAAACGAAGTTGGTTTTATAGGATCTTTTATTTTTGTACCTATTTTGGGGAAGAAAACTTATGTTAGAAAAGGGCTAGGGGAATAATACTGCTTATATTTGAAGAGAGGTGTCCCTGAACTCTAATAACTTCTGTCCGCCTCCCAAAATGGATCTGGAATAGTTTTTAGAGGGAAGACTAGTTCTTAAAATGCTTGCTTATCTGTGGACGGAACTACTGTAGAGATGTAATAGGCTTGGTTAAGATGTCCCAAACGTCGACACAACTCCAGTGACTCATTTGGGTTGGTGGGGGTGGGGTGGGGGCTCCCCAAGTTTAAATTTCAAAACCTCATAGGTGAGAGACACAGAAAGAGGTGAGTCAAATGAAAAGGAAGTTTCTGGCAAGAATAAAAAGTTAAGCATGCCATCACCATTCCTCTCTCTAAAGTTAAACCCAGATTTATTGAGAATTTGTAAATTGTTCATTTTGTGGATATTTCCCCCTTTAGTAGCAAAGTTTCCATTTGGGGGCTCTCCTTCCTGTTCTGGATCTTCTTGTTTCAAGTCAGGCAGGGCTCACAGAATAGAGAATGCAGGTTTAATACTGGCTTAAGCTAAAACGAATTAGGGAAGCAAATCCGCTGCTCCCCTCAAAAATCAAACATTGCATGCCACAATTGCGTCAAAGTGACTTTTAGATCGTCTGTTATTTGGGAATATCTGTACTGCGGCTCCTTCAATTACCAAGTCTCATTTGGAGTTGACTGCAAATTTAAGCACTTTTAGCAGGAGAAGTTCATGAGTCATTCAGACTAAATCTAATTCATTTGTACAATATTTCGTGGGCAAAGGTGGGTAGCTAGGGATTGGCGAAAGTATGGAGAAGAGGAAAACAGTGTAAGGGACTTTCTAAAGGTCCCTAAGTGAGATGGCAGCAGAAACGGAAAATGGGATGTGGCTTTCGTCATCTCCACCTGCCCCTCCTCCTGGTTTGCCTAACTTGCCTGTTGGCAACTTGTGAGTGACTGCTCCCACCCTCTTTGCACAAATACACAGAGGCTGTTTGAAAAAAAAAACATCCTGGGTAGAGCAATGTCTATGCATATTATGTCTTTGTGCATCCCCATATCCTGTGCGTCCTGTGCCAACCTGGTGACCATGGTATTTGGATATAATTGAAAAGGCGCATGCTAATTTGGACCCTGTGACAGCACCGTAACCGAGATTTACAGTTGAGAATGGTTGACAACTCAGCTACTGAGTGAAAAGAGGGTGATGGGAATCTGATTTGATGGGATGACCCTTCTGACAAGTGAACAAAGAAACCTGCATATCTATTTTTAACCAGGCTCTGGAGGCTTCCAGTAATTGACATTTGGAGCTGAGGCTCATACTTGCCCCAGTTCCTGGGGATATTTGCATCTTTTTCTATGTTTGGGCTTTGTCTGTCTAATTCTTGTGAGCAGGTCGGGAAGCGGTGTTAGTCCCCTCACCAGTAGAAGGCTCAAAGAAGCCCACCTCCCTTTCTGCCTGGGGCTTCAATCCTGGAGGCTGATGTTTTCTACTCCAGGAGAAATGCAAATACTACTTTGAGCTTTTATGAGTTGCTATACCTGAGTGCTGTTGATAAATCTAAGTTTAGGTCTCCTAGTTATGATTTATTATAGTGGAAAAAATGGAGACGTCAGGATTGGATCCCTGAGTTGAGGTACAACAGAAAGAATAATGGAACCAGAAGTTGGTATGTGAGGGCTTCATGAAAACTTGCCTCACACACGGTAGTGATCAGAATCAATTGTAAAGTCTGTGAATTTGGTATTTGGGCTTTCCCTTTGTCTCCTTTTCCTTTGTCTTGATGTTACTCATTTCATCCTATCCATCCTCCTATGTTTGGTTTTTATTTTGTCTCTTCCTAAACAAATCTCTTCCCGTGAAAGGACTCAATGATTAATTCACACTGAAGTATAATCGACAGATGGGGTTTATATGCTACTTCTTAGAGGTTTTCATTTTGTTTTTTTATTTTTTAGCATTTTCATATAATAGGGACAAAACCTTTAAACCCAAGGACTAAACCTTTTGTCTGGGAATTTCAGATATCCAGTGGGAGCCATATTTTCATTTAAGATGGAAGTTAAAGTTTTTTGCTGGAATTATTGAATGTCCACATTTAAGTTAGCATTAACTTAGAGGCCGGCCCCGCGGCTGAATGGTTAAATCTGAGTGCTCTGCTTCGGCAGCCCAGGGTTTCACCAGTTCGAATCCTGGGCACGGACATGGCACTGCTCATCAGGCCATCCTGAGGAGGCATCCCACATGCCACAACTGGAAGGACGCACAACTAAAAATACACAACTATGTACCAGGAGGCTTTGGGGAGAAAAAAGGAAAAATAAAATCTTTAAAAAACAAACAAAAAAACCCCATGTTAACTTAGATGCTATTTCTATATACATAAGACCAGGCTCTCCTAAGATCAAGGTAAGGGTGTGAAATCTGGAAAATACTTTGAAGATACTGACAAATAGAAATGGCAAGCAATAGGATATATTGGAGTATATGAGGAAGCCATTTGGTGTAAACCTAATTCGGCCTGACTTTGTTTTTTCCAAAAGGGCCTGACCATGGCTTTTGAGCATGCATTGTGCATCTGCTTTAAACATTTCCTATGGCAAGAACAAATGCCCTTAAGATAAAGATGCAACTTCCCCTGACATTTCCTTAGGGATAAGCATCTTTCCTTAGGCTAGGAACTAATTGCTGGGTTTGCCTTTGACCAGGAGCTCACCTGTGATCACCCAGCTTGAGACAATAGACCTGCCATCCTGCTGTGTTCACCGAGACAGCAGACCTACCTGCTGTTTCCATCAATCGCTGTACCGACAGAGCAGTCTCGCGACTATTGTAAAAGGGACATTTCAATCTTATGTGAAACATCCTGTTTGGGGGTATATAACCACTCTGTACACCCCACTTCTTCAGTGTCCTTTCTTCCTTTGGGAAGAAAGGCCCTGGGCCATGGTCCTCACATTTTAGCTCAGAATAAACTCATCCCAAATTTTCATTTATAGATTGGTTATGGATTATTTTTGTTGACAACACCATTCTATTTACAATCGATTGCCAGAGCTGTTGTTTAGAAAACACAAATGTCTTCACTCCAGTTGAAAGCCAGAAACATTGTATCATGGCTCTTAGAATAAAGACCAAAATCTTTAAGACAATCAGCAAAGCACCAGGAGATTCCAGCCTTCTCTGTTAACCTCGCTTCCTCTTGCTTTCTGAGCCCTCCCTACATGGACTTCTTCCTGTTCCTCAACCATGCAAGCCATTCTGCCTCAGGCCACCACCTCCTCCAAACCCCGATGCCTGATCCTCCCTCTGCCTGGAAGGCACATCCTCCCCTCCCACCTGCTCTCCATCCCCCACCCCATCTGTCTATCTGCATAGCTGCAAATCATCCTTCAGATGTGAGAGCGAATTTCACTTTCTCAGGGAATGCTCTGATGACCAGGTCCCACTCTCTTGTTATTTGTTCTATCCTTATCCATTATAGCGGTGAGACAATTTGCAATTATACATCTATTTGTGCCATTATTTACTAAATCTCCACACAGACAGCCACTGCATATGAATTGCTCACCATGGATGTCCCATCTCTAGGACACTGTCTGGCAGAGGGGCTGCAAGAAGTGGTTCTGATACCAATGGTTAATCTACAGGACTGACAAATTATACTGAAACCCTGAAAAGCTTTGCAGAAATTCTCTCCTATCCTGGTTGAATAATTATTATCATGATGGTTAATTTAGTGATCAGGAAGGAAGTAATTTAAATGGAGTTGTCTTCAAAACATGTTATTTTGTTTTTGGTAAGTTTGATGTGTATGCGTGTAAATTTATACATAAGTGTGCAGCCTAATTGGGATGATATTTGATTTTTCAAAGGATCTTTTACATCTTCTATCATATTTGTTCATCAAAAAGTCTCTATGTGGAAAGTACGGCATTTTATTGTGAAGAAATTAAGATGTAAATATATATGTATAGCATATACTATGTAATAGTAGATATCTACTATAGTCTTATATACCATATAGTAGATATATGGTATATATACTAATTTACCAGTATACTATATAATTATATATTGTGCATACATTACAGATATATCTATGTTATATATACACTAATTTACCAGTGTATTATATATATTTATCTAAAGCTACACTGCAGGCTAGTTGCAAAGGCAGAATCTATTACTGAATTTTATAATCAAGAGTGATGATTAAGATGGTGATAACTCTACGTGGGTGTTTGAAAAGGCTGACTCCAGACAACCCTTCCTTCTGTGTTGGCGTGTGTGAAAATGTCTCTTTAATTTTTACACCATCTTTTGCTGTTTGCTTGTGATAATGAATAGATGGATGCTATGAGAAGTCTTTCGTTGCTGACTTTTCTGTAAAGTGAGAGAGGATAAAACAGAAGTCAGGCGGGAAGCAGTTGAGCCCACAATGTGTTTGTTGCACCAGCACGTTACTGGGCCAGAGCCCCAGACCTGTGGTTTACTGAGAAGGCTGCTCCACGGTTTGCATGGTTACCCCGAAAACTAATGGGTATGCAATTTTGAGAAAACATAGGATTTCTCCTTTTAAAAGTAGATAGAATTAGGGAAAGACAAAGAAAGGAATGTTATATATCTGTATCATTTAGTTTGCATCAAGGACTTTGCTCAGCACTTTCATATGTCTTATCCTTCTTACTTAACCCTCCCCACATCCTGAGAGAAGTAGGTACTGTAATTGACATTTATGGCAGAGAAGTCAATTGACTTGCATAACGTAACAGGAGTAGCTTGCTTTGTGAGCTGTTCTACCACTCTGAGCTCCATGAATCATTCCACTGGCTTAAGATCTCCTGGGGCCATATTCCAGTTAAAGCGAATATTCCACCATGGATTTACTGCCCTATTAGACGAGTTTCTAGGCTTTATGAAATGGAATGACTGGTATCATGCTCGGGCTTGAGGTTGCCACGCCAACCCTCTCTGACGCCGAGAGAGCTGTACACAGCTCCTAGTTCTTACGCCTCGCCCCAAGCAGTGCTTAGGAGCTCTCTTAATTTGATGGGTTTTCTGTGGTCCTCCATATTTGAAAAGGACAGCTGTCATTCAAGAGATGCTGTGATAATTTATTACCAATTCTCCACAACTCAGTCCTTTTGAAAACATCCTGCAAAAATCTACTACTATGTTGGTAATTCCCAGGCCTCGTTGTTGGTGTTCCTGTCTCATCATTTATTACACTCCATAATCATGTGTTATAGTCACCTTCCCCCAGAACTCAACTGGAGGCTTGCTCCAAGGGGATGGCTACTTCTCTTGCCTTGTTCTAAGGTGGGATGTCATTATAGCAACATGTCCTGGTCATGACACCAAGCATCTTAAACATACTTTATTATCTAATCCATAAAACCACACTGTGAGATATGAAATATTGTGATTTTCCATTTTTCTGAAAAGGAAACTGAGACAGCAAAAGAAAATTTCCCCAAAGACACACAGCTTCAAGGAGATGGATGTGGGAATTTGCATGCAGGTGTTCTCTCTTTAAGACCTGCTCTATTGCCAACAAGCAAATACCACTGGGATGCTCAATGGGAGAGATGGGCATTCTTGACTTAGCTTTTCACTTTGATTTTGTCAAATCAGTATATTATATGTAGTGTGCTGCTTGAGCATAGATATGGATAACTCTTATTAACTAAGATATACAGATAAGTTAAACCACACAAAATTGATAGGGAACATACTTCTTTTGTATCACTCAAGCCTCAAACATAAGGGAATTTCAGAGTAGAGTACATCCTACCCTCAAAGGCGATACCTGCAACTCAGACATTGTAATAAACCAGTCAAAAGAGGGACAGTTGCAAAGTTCTGGAAACTTCAAGAGGTCACAGAATCTTCTGGCATGGAGGAAATCCCTATAGTCTTATAGGGTAATGAGGAAGAGGAGAGAGATCAGACTTTGGAGAAATGATCCAGAAAGAAACCACAGTATTGACCAGACACCATACCTCCTAGCAACTGTGTGTGCATTTCACCCCTCCTGCTCCACAGAGCTGGTCACCGTTTAAACCTCATTCTCAATCTTGTCTTCTCTGACTCCGGCCACTAGAATCTGTCTGGTGCTTAGACTGTTCTCAATCTATACATGTTGCAGGCATTGACCTGGGAAGTATTTTCTGTGGGATTTCTTATTTGATTTCAATCATATTTGATTTGATTTGAAATTCAGTGGAAAAATGTTATGTACATATATAGCATTTTGTTAGAATATATGTATTTCAATGACTCTGTAGTATAATGTGGAACCAACTTCCACTTCTGTTTAAAATTTTTGGCTGAATATAGGGTTTTCTTTGTGAATCTCGGAGTGTGCACTCGTTACTGGCTAATCTGGGTTCTTTGCAAATCTGTTGTGTGCCGTGGCGACTTGCATGCCTTCTTGAATGATTGCTTAGGAGCAAATTCATTGGCATAAAACCATCCTTGAGTTACTTTTGTTAATATCTTTAGCTTGTGTTAAAAAATTTCACAGTAATATGAAGAATATTCAAGTACTAGTTTTAATTAATCATGTTATGGTTTTGTTAAATATACTTTTTTGACCTGATATATTACAGAAGTGACAGGAAATTATGGCACTCAGAAAGGGTCGCTGTTTTGTTACAACCAATTATATCATTATGCTTTAGTCTTAAGGTGTTTCAATTTTTAGGGAAGCTAAGTGCTATAAATCTTGTGAAGTTGCTGTGGACACTTAGTGGGCAGAGAACAATGCATTGAAGTCTCTGTGTTGCTCCCAGGACTTTCTCTGTATTGGACATGCAGCAAATATCCTATTGGCTTGTTCCATTGTGGTGTAAAGTCATCTAAATTTGGGAATATGGTTAGCCTCAAATAGCAGGAGCCTGGGCAGGATCTGAGCAGCATAGGAGAATAGTAATTATAACTTGTTTGCTTCTTTCTTTCTGAGTGTGGTCATTAGAGTGGCATCTTTGAAATCTCATGGCATTTTTTTTTGTTGCTCCATAGGTGGAAAAAGCAATTCAGGTCTGTTAATAAGCAAGCATTTCATCTTCTACCTTAAATAGTTCTGCAGAATGGGGTCTCTCCATAATTCCAAGCTGAAGTTATAGGACCCATAGTTCTTTGCCTCGATAAGAGAATCCTTAGAAGATCTGCTGCAATGTTGAAATGAAAGGAATGAAGGTAAAACCCTAAATCCCAATATAAAAAACTCCAACCATAACCAAGCAGATTCTTACAACAGGGAATCATTTCACCATTTTGATAAACTTATATGTGGCTTTAGAAAGAACAGCTGTAAAGGTTTTAGATGTTTTGATCACAGGTTAGAATGAAAGAAATGATTTTGCTATCTGGTCCTTGGAGAAGGCCCATTGCTCCTCTCAGCAGGAATTCCCAGACATTCGAGCTGTTCTGATCATTTTTCCCCCTCCTGCTTCAGGTAGCAAATTGACAGTGGATTGGGGAGCATAAATGTTGGGTAATAGAAATTATGTAAATGTTGCATTCCAGCAAGACAAATTTCAGCCCCTTGGGGTCTTTTAAATAGCATTAATTCTAGAAATTAGACACAAAATTTAACTTTTTCATGCTAATAATGATTTCATAAAGAAAAACTCGTTAGTAAAGGTGACAAATATGAAGTTCTATTGAACATTTAAATTCCAGAATCTCAGTGAATGCCTCAGGGAGATATTTACCCAGCCAATGACTCTCTGATGTTATTAAGAAGTAATTTATTCAAGAAAGTCTCCATTCATGAGTTTACATAAGAACAATATCTGCTTTACAAAGGCTTGTATTCTCAGTGTAGCACATACCTAATTTACAATGACTTTTGGTTAAAATTTTCATTAGGTTAGTTCAATAGTATTTGATAATTTTAATTCAGTTTTATGAGATCCCAGGTTTCCATTTATAGGAAGAGAAAATGAATGCAGAGGAAATAAATTTTTAAAGAGCAAATTTATCTCTCAAATGAGCCCCGCTAATTTCAGTAGCAAATCTGAGGTGGAGGAAAGTTAACCTTTAGTATTTCTGTGGCAGTGCTTTTCAGCATAGACTGTGCGCATCCAATGAAAAACAGCTCAGATCCACAGCATCAGTGCGTTGCAGCTATGCCAGTCTGTGTGGCGATCCTACAAGAGACTCTTTGAAAGACTGAAATGGAAAAGGGGATCCCAAGTTTAAGCATAGAATGTTTTCACGAGCCTGAGGACAGGAAAGGAAGAGTGGTCCTCAGGCATAAATCAGGCCTAGGAAGACAGAACCAAAATAGATGAGAGGTGAGTGCTCCAGGCTCCTTAAACAAGGGCTAAGAAATATACAACTACTAGAGGTCATGAATTTAGGTAGGAAAACTATTATTTAAGCTTTAAGCAAGAATGTGAAATCAGAGAAGACTCAGAGTCCTAAATGCAGGAAGATGAGAAAGGCATATCACCGGGCCAGTCATTGGAAGGCAGACCAACCCTGAGATGTGATGGACAGTTTGCCCTGCTTGGCTTAAGAAGGGATGACCTAATGAGAAGTTGTGAAACACACACACACATACACAGAGAACTTTCAAGTTTTTCCAACAATTTTTTCCTGTTAAAGCTAGCTGATTTAGACTTCCATGGCGATAACTTCAAACTCCTTCCCATGTAAACTGCAAATAGCATAGGGCCACGCAAAGTGAAACACTCCCCTCATCTTATCAACAAGTTGGAATAATCCGGTACTCTTTGCCAATGATGAAGTCCAACTACTCATGGTATTGCCACCATATTGACAGAAGAATTATAAATAAAATTCCCCATTGCATCATGCAGCAGGAGACTGAACATGGAACCATGGTCTGCACAGACTGTTGTGACAGCTGTGGGTGAGAAAGACCATGGAAGGCAATCCACTCCCTGTTCTACCAGCACCATTCTGAGCTGGCCTCTTTCCTCTGACTCTTCAAGTAGAGGAAGAGGACAGTAAAGCAATTAGTCAGTGATTTTGATCAACGTAGAAAACCAAACTAGGTTATTCAGCTTCTAAATGTCTTCTTTTACTTAAAGTCTTACTTGGGTTTACTCTCTTTACTTAGCTCGTGCAAACGTCCTTGGTCTACTTAGAAAGCAGACTGTTTCACATCCATATCCAGAACAGTCGTTTTTTATCAATAGGGGTCCTGGACTCTAACACAGCCTCATATTAAGTCAGAATTCAAATGAACATCTTCTGATTTTTTGAGTCTTGATCCCTGAGAGAACATATAAAGTCAAAAGCCCTATATGTTAGTTGTATATGGACTGTATAGTCTGTCTAAAATACATTCTGCTAGTATTAGAAATGAATCTACAGGATATATTGTGTGTGACTGTCATTGTCATTGTCATTGTCATTTTAAGTTACAGCTCTGTATTTTATAGTATATAATGAAATGAGATGATAAAAGTGACATCAAGCTTTGGATTTCAGTATCTAAATCACCCATTTTATTCATCATTTGGCAGCTGAATGTCTCTTAAATAGTGTGCAAAGTTTTATGATTTAATGTTTGCCTAAAGAACTAAAAGAAATGTGTTAAGCTGCATTACTAAGTAGAGGCAGAGTATGCTGCATAAACTCCTCAGAAGGCAGATGCTTAACACAAGTTTCCTTTGACCTCTGAGAAGAGGAGGGCAGGGCCAAAGTTTGAGCTGATCTATCTACCTCTGGACTCCCCGTTCCCAGAGGCTCATCAGATCTGCACCATGCATGGAGCAAATTAAGAGTTTACCTGTTTTCCCACCACTGCGTTTAACTGGCTCTGAAAATACTTTCAAGCTCTACTTTTCTCCTAAGAAACTGATGTTTTGATCTCCAGCGGTTATTCATGTTTAGCCCCTTGTCTTTGTTAGCTTTGCTGTGACCAAAGAGAACTCATCGCTATGTAAGAATCTTAACTCATAATGGTTCAGTGAAGTTACTTCCCGGGCTGTGACTCTCATGTGCCTGCTAGTTTTCTTGACGATTTTGTAGCCTATGAACCTTGTTTCTCTGATTTAGGAGCTTCCAAACAGGACATTCTATTCCTGTGATGGAAAGTGGCCTAATTGTGACAAAGCACTCGTTGTTATTTGTGATTTTTATTTTACTCGGTCCTCTGCCAGTGCAAAGAGTTTTCCTTCGCTGTACCCCACACCCATCAGTCACATGCCAAGTAAGAATAGGGCCAGAAAAAAGTTTCAATGTAGTTTCCAAACTCACTTTGTTTTGACTGTGCCTCCAATAGATAATCATGGTCTGCCATCACATTGATGGAGAAGCAACCCTTTTTGTAGCACGACTCCGTGATTTTAGGGGATCTGTGAAAGTCCTATTGCTCCCCAGAATGTTTTCTCATCTGTTGGCTCATATTAAAACAAAATTCTCCATCATCAGTGCTTCCTCTTTTTTTATCGCAGGGCATGAATGCTAGGCAATATGTGAAGGTGGTAACATTGACAACTCCCCAAAATGTTATTAATCATACTTCAAGGGGAGGGAACTACATGAGGATTTTTTTGTGGGAGTAGGAGGCCGTGAAGTTAGAAATTCTAAAAAGGAGTAGAGAAAGGGGACCAGGAAAGAAGGAGAAGAATAAGAAATTGAAAATCCAGAGATCTTGGAGACCCTCTTGCCTAACGACCTTCGTTTTGGGCCTTACTGACAAAACTCTAGGACTTAAAGGATCTAAGTTGCTTTTTGTCACCCACTCACTTAGAGAGGCTAATCCTAATATTAACGAATACTCTTGAGCAATAAGATGTGTAAAATATCTTCCCTCTCATAATCAAGCAGATCCTATATGACCCAGATTGCAATTCCTATCCATGCAATGCATATGTATTTTAAGATTAAGTAACTTTTTCCTTTCCCATCTGTGCTCCAAATCTGTGCCATATGTCACCTAACAAGGTATTTTCCATTATTCTTTTATTCAGTTCACTGCATTTTGTTCCTCTTGTCCCTTGAAAATTAGCTCGTCTGTAATCAGAAATCGCTTCCACTCACAGTTCAGTGCCCCTACCGTAGATGTGGCAAATGCTTGTTTACGGGGCTGGTAACTGGATTAAAACATTGAAAAGAAACAGAAAAATGGAATGTATTGAAAAAAATAAAAAAAATTAGGCATGAAAATCAACAAAACCAAAATGAATCACAAAGTTCTAATGAATGAAATTGCTATTAATAGGAATCAATTATCAGTAACAATGTCCCAGAGTTTGTGGTCCTCAATATTCAATTGCAATGATATTTAAAAACCTAAAAGAAGGGAAAGCATTCTGAACAGCCTTTCTGTGAGGCGGACTTGAAAATGGTTGATTAGTTTCTGTGTGTCTTCTGGGATGTCTTGCATAATGGACAGTGCATAAATCTTCACTAGGTCTGGATACAGAAATACTACAGTAGGGGAAGCTCCCTGTATTAAATTATTTAAGGAGAATTAATTATTCTTTTAAATTTGCATAGTACTATTTTGATACTCAGAATCACAGGAAAGAAAAAATAAGAATGATCCCATTCCAAAGAATCTTGCTGAGTGGTATGCGCAGGTGGAAAGTGACGTTAAGAGTCCTTGGGCATGATGTGCCATTTTGTCAACTCAAGAGTGACAGAGTTGGCATATAATCCACTGCTTCCAAACTCAAAACTATACCCATAGGACTAATTTTCTGAATATCTTTCCAAAAATCTTGCCAAAATATTTTTTTTACAGAAGCCAATGTTTTGGAAAATCAAAATAAAACATCTTGCAATAAAACAAAACTAATTGTAGTATAGGAATGGGAAATCTAATAGCCATCCAGGAATGCCAATATACAACAAGTAGGCTTTGATATAAAGGTGAGCCAAAGAGACAATGGATCAGACCCAACAGTGAACAAAATCCAGAAGAGAAAAATCCAAAGAGAAACAACAGAAATGTTTGTATATCAGAAAGCATAAAAAGCAGAAAATCAGAAAATCACATCCACCTGAGTAAGGCACCATCCCTACCTTCTTAGCAGGGATCTTTGAGCAATCCACCTTAAGTCTGCCAACGAGGAAGCTCTTACCTGCTTGACCGGGTCACTCCTTCTCTAGTTCTGTAGACCTAAAGACGAGGAAAAAAAGAAATAATTAAGTTCAGTCCTTTAATTTGAGAAAGATATTCTATGCTAACATGTAATTTTTAGAAACTACTCATTTTTTGTTAAAGAAAAAGTTGGAATGAAGGCAGAGTCTAATAATTAAGCAGGTGAGGTGAATTTTGCGTTATTTGCTCTTGCAAATTGCTCATTGTGTTCATTGACCCAAAGGGAAGGCAAGAGTGAAATTTAGTTGCAGGGAACTTGTTCAGTTCTCTTCAGAGTAAAATGACAGTGCTGCATAATTGATTTCTGATTTCTGCCACATCCATGCTGATAAGACTTTTACTAGAGTCTGTCTATATTTTCTTGAGGATTTTGATAGCCGATGGCTACCTTTTATTTTATCCATATCGACTGAATCGTGGGAAAGGAAGAGAATGAATGCCCTTCTTCTGCCACAGAAATTCTGTCTAGGGACCTACTATCAGAGGATTATTATACAAATCTGCTTAGTCTGTTTTATTTCAGTTGTATAACCTAGAACATTAGCTGGTTCTTTCAGTCCAGTGCTTCCTAATATCCATTTAGTATGTGTAATATTTTTACTTTTTGGCCAAGCAATGCACACTAGGTGCTCAGATGTTTTAGATGAGTTACAATTCATTTTCTTGGTTGTCAGTGGTATAAGATTGATAAATTAGGAGCAGTGAGGAATAGTCTATTATAAGTGGAGAACCTGAACACAGTTCTAGAAACCCTGAATCCGTTGGTCTAGCCAGGGGTTGGCAAACCATAGCTCATGGGCCAAATCCAGCCTGCCACCTCTTTTGATATGATGCCTGAGCTAAGAATGGTGTTTTTTTTTTTTTTTTTTAAAGATTGGCACCTGGGCTAACAACTGTTGCCAATCTTTTTTTTTTTCTGCTTTATCTCCCCAACCCCCCCCCCCCCCCCCCCCACATAGTTGTATATCTTAGTTGCAGGTCCTTCTAGTTGTGGGATGTGGGACGCCACCTCAACGTGGCCTGATGAGCGGTGCCATGTCCGCTCCCAGGATCCGAACCCTGGGCCGCCGGGAGCAGAGCGTGCAAGCTTAACCACTCGGCCACGGAGCAGGCCCCTGAATGGTTTTTTACCTTTTTGAGTTGTTGAAAAAAATATAAAAAGAATACTATTCCATAGTGCATGAAAATTATAGGAAATTTGAATTTCAGTGTCCATAAATAAAGTTTTGTTGGAACATAGCTACGCTCATTTGTTTGAGAGTCTGTGGTTGCTTTCACGCTACAGTGGCACTGTAGAGGTAAGCAGGTAAGTAGTTACAAGAGGTAAGTAGTTGGAACAGAGAGGATACAGCCTACAAATGCTGGAAGATTTACCACCTGGCCCTTTAAGAAAAAATGTATTGACCTCTGGCTTAGGCTGCGGTTGATTTCATCTTTGTTGGAGGTGTGTGGGGGGTAATGTGATGAGATCCTAATCATAGAGGTTGATCACTCTAGGTAGCCAAGTGACAACTTTTAAGACCATTAAAATAAAAGTGACTGTATTTTATTCTGGAGTCATTTAGGTTGCTCACCGTAGATCAAGAGGGGCACAGTCAGGAACAAATAGAGTCCTTGGCTGTTTGTGTAGGAAGTTCTAGGCTGGCTTCATTGCTCTATTATAGTGGTTGATCGAGTCTACTTTTTATTGTATTATGAGTCTTCAAGACTCTCCTTAATATTTGATAAGAATATATAGAACATTAACTTAATATGGAATAAATGAAAAACAATTCTTGAAAGAAGCAAAACAATATATAAGTACGCATATAATGATTTACATGAAGCATCTATAGGAAATTTAAAAAGTTTCTGTATTTATATAAAGTATGCATATAATACATATAATACTTAAGCATTTATATGAAGTTCAAAAACACGTACGATCAAACTATATTTTTAGTGAAAAGATGTATTCACATATGAGCGGCAAAGGATTAACCTTGCCCAAACCTTGCCTTTGGCTTTGGCTCTTGGGAGATAATTTTTAAACCCTTGGAATACCCTGTCTGACAGGAGTGTCATTATTTACCTGAGGGCCTTGTGCTGCACCAGATAATCTAAGCCACCAATGTGATTAATGGCCCTTGGGGGTTGGGTCGTGGACCATGCAGTATCAACGCAACTTCTAGAGGAGCTGGAGACAAAGGTCAGCCTGGCAGATGACCAACCGTGTTTATGTGACTGAGCCCCAAGAAAAACTCTGGACATCAAATCTTGAGTGGGCTTCTATGGTTGGCACTACTGCATACATATTGTCACACATCATTGTTGGGAGAATTAAGCACTGTCCACACAACTCCACTGGAAGGGGACCACTAAGAGCTCTGTACTCGGAACCACCCCAGACCCTGACCCATGTGCGTCTTCCTTTGGCTGATTTTAATCTCCATCCTTTCACTGTAATAAACCATAATTGTGAGTGTAACAGCCTTGATGTGTTCTGTGAGTTTTTTAGAAAATTATAGAACCTGAGGATGGTTTTGGGGACCCTCTAACTTGCAACTGGTGTCAGAAGTGAAGGTGGTCTCGGGGACCCCTGAAAACTAGGATATGTACATTTAAAATTTGTTAAATATAGTCATGTGTTGCTTGATGACAGGGATACATTCTGAGAAATGCATTATTAGGTGATTTCATCCTTGTGCAAACATCATAGAGTGTACTTACACAATCCTAGATAGTAGCCTATTACACACCTAGGCTATATGGTGCTAATCTTATGGGACCACTGTCATATGTGCAGCCCACCATTGACCACAATGCTATGTGGCACATGACTGCACACACACATACACATAATCACAAAAATCGTGCTAGTGGTTACCAGGGTTGGGCGGTAGGTATGATGCATGTTTTCTAGGACGGTAGCAATATTTTGTTTCTTGATCTGATGGTGGTTAAATGGGTATTAACATATATCATGTAACTTTAATTACACACACACACACAGACGGGGTCTAGTGTAGCAACTAAAGCATCCAGCTACACAAAAGATTACCAATTTGTCCTTAGTCTCATTACTCAAGGACTAGTCTCTATTTTTCTTGAAAGAATAAGTCAGTTAGTTGTTCAAGGATTATAATCTCAATTCTCATGGTCATGTGATAGAATATTGGCTTAATTTATTTTATTTGCTATTTCCTGGAGTCTTGGAAATTCTGCCCCATTGCTCATATGTGTATCTGGGAATACAGTATGTGATTTCTCTTGTTTTGACTTAGTTGTAGCAGAATGAACCCCGTCTGTATAGGTCAGGTCAGATGACTTTAGAATCTCAGCTACTGAGGCAAGATAATCGGCCTCGGTGAGTAATTTTAAACTAATTGATCAGGAGGAGGATTAGAATCCACCAACTGTCTGCTCCCTGCATCTGCAGAGATCCATTCAGGCCCAGTTTCTGCCCATTTTGCAGCCTCACGTGTCTACATGGTACATGCAATATTGTTATCTAGAAAGACCGCCATCATCTTCCATGTAGGAAGAGGAGCTTGAAAAAAGCTCCTGATTGCTTACAGCCAGATCACTGAACTTCTGTAGCAATTGCCAGTGCTTAGTATCTGACAAAGCTGACAAGGCCCAGAAATAGAGATGTAACATGATCACGGTCAGGTAAGACAATTTTAAGTATTCATTTAACTTCTTAAGATATCAGACATAACTTATTGACCTTTGAAGATAACCTAAATATCAACACAGGTTGGAAGCATTTTTACTAGATGTTGGTCCACGGGTATCTCTTATAAAATAACGTAATTATAGTTCGCAAAGGGAAAACGATTATGAAAATGGCGGCTATGTAGCTGAGTAGAGTAGGCAAAGTCTGCCAAAGAAGCAGTTTTGCTACAGGCCTCCGTCAGTGGTCTGCTCAGATAAAGGGCTGTGTGTACACTGAACATGGAAACTTACTGGGTCATCTTAGAAAGTGATTGCCTTTTTAAAGTCACCCAGATTGACCGTCACAAGTCAATTCCTGGTAATTGCATTACCAGGCTTCATCTCATTTCATTGTTCATATGGCCCTGAATAATCAGGCCACTCTCATTGATTAGTGGCTTGTTCTGGCCAACTGAACAACTCAATCAAATTGACCCTGTGGCAACTTGTTTCCTTGGTTAGCAGATAGTGGTTCGGATTCCCCCAAAGCCTGAGTCAGCCATATTTGGGCCATTTAAAGCACTAACCATGGGGCTGCTTCCAAGTAAAGAATATAGTTGCAGAGAACAAACCAGTGGGTGGCACTACCACATGTTGCAGGCAGAGCTGGGGCACACAACTGGCAGTTCTCAAATTTTCCTGTGCATAATAATCATTTAATGGAACTTGTGTAGAAACTCTGATTCCGGGGCCGGCCAGGTGGCACAGCAGTTAAGTTCGCACGTTCTGCTTTGGTGGCCCAGGGTTCGCTGGTTTGGATCCTGGGTGCGGACATGGCACCGCTTGGCAAGCCATGCTGCGGTAGGCGTCCCACACATAAAGTAGAAGAAGATGGGCAAGGATGTTAGCTCAGGGTCAGCAGTCTTCCTCAGCAAAAAAAAAAAAAAAAAAAAAAAGGAGGATTGGCAGCAGATGTTAGCTCAGGGCTAATCTTCCTTAAAAAAAAAAAAAAAACCAAAACTCTGATTCCTAGGTCCCACTCTAGAGATACTGATTCAGTATTCTGCATTGGAGCCCTAGGGATATGCATTTTCAACGAGTACCCCAGTTATTCTGATATTGATATTTTCAGCGAACCTGAGAGAAACACTAAGTTTCTTTTTGTCCTGTAGCCCAAACAGTTAGAACTGCTTCTAGGCCTCCACAAGGGGCAGTTGGTTTCTACTCTTGCAATGTAATTCATGTGCTTCATTCCAGAATGTTTAGCCTCACGCATTCTATGACCCAGCATCCAATAGCCCCATCCGCAAGCCATAAGACTCATTTGGCCATTGTATAAATGGTACTCACTTGGCTTCTATATAATTTTGAGGATATGGAGGATGTGACCCTCCAAAGTATATTATTAATGTTATGTAAATGTATACTCTAATGTCACCAGAGAATAGCCTTGGCAGATTTCTTGCCCCAGACCACACATTGCTACAATCATCATTACCTTGCAGCTGTCAAATAAAGCCATGAGCAGCTGGGTCAAACTAGTCTGCTTTTCTTTTTTTTTTTCTTTGGACTATATTAAAAGACTTTATAATGTTAATAAATAGAGGCAATTAAAGGTTAAGTATTTAGCTCAGCCAGCCCTTAGAATAATGACTAATTATAAAGACTGGTTCAGTTTAATTCTCCAAATTTAAATTTGGTATTCATAGTTATTAAAAGTCTAAGAGCTAAATATAAGAAATCTATTTTATTTTTTGTCAATTTTTAATCAGAATTTTGGTGTTTGATAAGTGATCTGTTGGTCTAATGCTCACAGCTGGGCTGGCCAATCAGTAGGGAAATTAACACTCACGAAAAATTCAGACTGGATTGAAAGTCAGTTTAATTCAACAAATATATGGTGAGTATATGCTGTGTTTAAGGCATGAATGTGACTCAGTCCTTGCCTACAGGAGGATGCAATCTTAAATAAGTAGCAATAATACTATGAAAAATGTGTAAAATCTCTAAGAGGAGTTCAGGTTAAATTGTCTAGAGTTCAGAGGGGAAGGAAATTATATCTCGTGAGGATAAATGAAGATGTCACAGAAGAGGTGGCATTAGCAATGGCAGTTAATCAGGGGCTGTGTTGAGAAAACACACAATCCAGTTTGGGTGTTCTGCTGATTGCATTTTGGGAGTGATAGCAGATGACAGAGCTGTAGGCTGTGATTTTTCTATGCGTTTGGGTCCTGGCTCCGGGTGAGGCATTGCTAGTTTCAAATCAGGATCCGTTGCAGTGGTGGGAGCCAAGAAGATGATGCTCTGTTCCCTAGCTTGTAAAGTCATCTGTTCTCTCTGTCTCAATTTTTCCACCCCTGCAATATGATATTTAAGATTCCTCCTTATCTCAAAGGAACATCAGAATAAAACCTTTTATTTAATTAGGACTTCACAAAACATCAAGTCATATGTGATCTCTTTGGGTTTGTACAACCAACCTTGTAGTCCCACGGGACTGGCATTTTAATCTCTGTTTTTCAGGCAAGGAAACTGAAGCTCAGAGGAAAAAAAAGGAAATTGTCTAAGGTCACACTGCTTTCAGTGAGAGAACCACAATTCACATCCACGTCTACTGCCACCAAACCATGATTAACCTGCCTGTCTTCACAGCGAGGAATGAATAAGGACGGGTATATTTTGCAACAGAGGCAATGTTGAAACTCCCTTAACCATGACCCAACTAATATTCATGTTCAGGTTGCTAGATTTTTTTAGATGTAACTTTTAAGAAAAAAAGAAGTCATTAAAAGCAAAGCAAAGAATAAGAGAACAACAACAAATAAAAGCTAGTATCAGAGAGAGTAAAATAGAAATAGTTGGGTCAACTAGATACCAAGTGTCTTTGACGTGATGCCTCATGAAACACATACATTGTTTTTAGCCAAAAATGCTTAATATGAATCCATGAGGCCTCTGAATATAACTTCCACTTCATAGGAAACACGAAAGATGGAGGAATAAGCCAAATAGCAGCAAGAAGTATCAACCAGTCAAATCCAGAAGGCAGGGCATTCTGGAAGGACGAGTGGGTTGACTTCCTTACAAGATCAAGGGCATCCATCGGAGCATGGGGTTGGGGAATGCAGGGAATGGTGCAAGGAGTGATTACAAAGGGACTCAAGGAAAATTTGGGGTGCTATCTTGATTGTGGCAATGATCTCATGGATGATTACACCTGATAAAACTTACCAAATTGTGCATTTTAAATACGTACAGTTTATTGTACGTCAACTATGCTGCAATAAAACTGTTAAAAATGTTAATGGTAAAAGTGATTCATAGATCAATAGAAATGCTCATTTGTAAATCTCTGGGTATCTCTGTCTCTCCCTCTAAGCTGGTGTTTTGCCTGAATTGTCCACATCATCCTTTTGAACATTAGAGAAAACTGAAGGACTGGCATGGCTGCTTTTGTGAACCTGTGCCTCTTTGGGGCACCTAATTTGAGCAGATAATGTAGTAACAGGGTTAGTTTAAAGGGTTATAAGCTAAAACGAACTGCCATTCTGAGATGCTCAGAACAATCCCGACTGGAAAATGATGTGGGCAATGCCCCTCGCAAGCGGAAAGGCTCAATTTTATTTCAATCTGAGCTTCATCTGATTCCACCCTGTGCACTTATCCTAGGTGTTCCAGTGGATCAAGGGTTAATGCATGTGCACCGACAGAGGCACCTTTGTAAAATTGAATTTGCATAAGCCCACATACCGCAGAGTGTTTAAAAGATCCATCAGTAAATATAACATTGCTCCCGCAGATAAAAATAAAAAGGCTCCTTGAAACTTGGGGAACATATTCAATAACTCCAGCTTACATGCTCTTTAAGTTACAGGAAACATTTCAACACTGATTTAAAGTTGTGACCAGCTTGGCAACTATTCCTGTGGCCTTTTGTGCTTAAAAACATCTCCATTTCAATATGTCGACACCTGAGAAAACCAGCCCACAGTCACTGACACATATGCTTTCATTTATTGGGAAGGAGCTAAATGCAGGAATACATTTTGAATATATTATTTCTTCTAAAACAAATACTTGGTCAAGTTTCATAACATTCACTGATACAGGCAGTTACTAAAATAGGAAGTGGACCCCAGACAGTTTTCCTAATTCTATTGCATAACTTTATAAAAAGTCAGCTGTTTGAATAGTAATAACCATAACCACCATAGCCATGAGGCCAGCGGATCAATTCATTTGTTCAAATAGCATGGTGCCTTTCAAACTGACATCTTAAAACATTTCAAATGAATAGGACCCTTTGGATTGCCCAGAATGCATATTCATTTTCCTTCCACTAGTCACCCCTCCATCATGTTTCCATCTGATTTATTTTGGAGGGCCTTTGGCTTATCAGTGTATGCTGTGGTGTGTGTGTGTGCCTGTGTATGTGCAACAAATGAAAAAGAATCCTGAGAACAGGCTATGAGTTGAACTAGGCTCTTTCTAGCTGGCATACAACCTTTCTCCCCAGGTAGGAATCTTGGATGTTTCTGAGACAAGTCATTTCAGGGCTTTCCTTCCCTCCTCATCTGCTACTCCACTACCACTTGAGACCCCTCTCAATTTCTTCTACTATGCTCAAGGGGCAGACATCATGTGGATTTCTGGAGGTCACATACAGGTTGGAGATAGAGCTGCTGCCAGTGTTTGGCTGCCTGGGGCTGTGGTGGGCATTGAACACTGAACTGCCCTCCTCTGTCACATTTATCCTGGGGAGACATGGAGCCAACCAGGCCCTTCAACCTTGAACTGATTTGACGAGTGGAATCTATAAATGGTACACACTCTGTCGCTTGTGCTTGGCTGGGACTTTTCACCTGGAGTAGGGAAAGGTTAAACTCTGGGGGCCCTGAATGGAGAGAATGGTATGTGCGCTGTCAAGTTGAGGAATAGATTTGGAAACCCAGAAAATGGCTACAAAAGCAAGGAAAGCTAAGATGCCTGAAAGTCTAGCCAGGGTGGCAGCAGAGTAATGGAAGGATGTTCTCCCCTTTGCAAGAAGGAAGAAGGATGAAGCCTGCAGAGAAAGTCCCCGACCACTAGGATCGCTGGCCTTGTCAGGATGGGTGAAACCCAGTATTAGTTTCATGGACTTTAGCTTCATTCGTGGACCATTGATTGCTGGTTTTGTAGAATATATTTTTTTCTTTCTCTTTAGGATCTTATGACCTTTTTCTACCAAATGAGCTATTTGTGGACCTTAACATTTAGGAATAATTTGCAGGATGTTGATGTATCTAACCCTGCCTCCCTGAGCAATCCTAAATCCTAATATTTATTAATAAATGATTTGCAAAATTATGCCATCACTCTTCTTTTCAAACTAATTTGTGATGTATTGGAATTGGGATTAAATAAATAAATAGAATTATATTTTATTATGTCAGTATTACGTTTATTTTCAACTACAAAATGGATACCAAAATGTTAATGCCTGCTAGTGGGTTAATGCATCCAGGGTAGAATGGGCCTTCCAGGAGAGCCTGCTCCCCATCTTCTTGAGGATTAATGATTAAAGATATAATTCAAGGTATTTGAATTGCAAGAAAAAGTAGAAATTTCTTTCTTGCTTATACATATATTTACTCATATCCCTAATATGTTCTTAGGCATATTATGTGCTTGTAATGCAGAGCCCTTGAAAAGCTGATTTGTAGACAATTTTGCTAGTTCCACAAATCTCTGGGCATAAGGTCTCTATTTAATTTTGATTTCCACTGTCTTTTCCACTGGCAGGCATATTCCTTGGCCCTAGGAACAAGTTTTGACCTTTTCAGCTCCTTTCTTCAGTTTGACATTAATTTTTATTCTTTATTCTTAACAGGTTTCCATTGTACGGAGTGAACAATACAGGGGCCCGGGGGGCCAAAATAAACTCGTAAAGTGCCCGTGAGTTTTAACCAAAGACTGCAGCTCTACATGATTAAAAGCTTTAAATTCTCAAAGAGCAACACGAGTAATCCAGGACCACAGTGCTGAGTGGCTTCACACTGGCTTCATTTGTTGGTATTGTTATTTTCCTGGGTTATATTTGATTTGTAGGAATGATGAGGATTTTAGTTGCTACAGTTCCTGCGAATCTCTCTCTGCCATTGCAAAAATGTCTTAACTATTTCAATAATTTTTAAAGGATCATATCCAAACACGTGAGGAAAAGAATGCAGGCATGAGATATACAGATTAGGAGAGATTCACGTAAACCACGCACCTGCGGCTGTGACCTTCAAGGCAAACGCAAAATTCTCTCCAGTTTATTGTATGTTTAGCAGAACTGAAGGCAGATGGTCCGGATGGTTTTCTATCCTGCTTTGTTTTCTACGCAGCTATTTTTAAAGATCTCTAGGATCCCAAACTTTTCCTTGATAGCCCGTCCCAGTGTTAAAAATTTATGTGTAGTAATTTCTAGCCAAACTCTACTTCTGCTCTTTCTTTTTTGCAAAAATAGAGAAAATTCACATTGTACCTTCTTTGCAATATTGCTTCAAATACCCAAGGGTTGCTATGAGGGTAGTTTTTTTAGCTTCACTTTTCCAGGTTAAAACACCTCTATTATGGTTAATATTTCATCACAAAGCTTGTTCCATGGCACATTGTATTTATATTTGTATATTCATTTTTCAAAACTTGAGCCCCAAACTGGTTGCAGTAAAGAATGTGACAGTGAATGTTGAAACTGAGTAGCAGTTTCACTTCTTGCCTCATCTCATTCTGAAGAGATAACCATTATCATTACCATCATTATCTCAATATATCTACTGTTTTTAGTTGCTGTAAATTTCTCTTCAGCTTGTGATCTGCTGGGACCACCAAAGTTGTGTGTTTGTGCTTTTGCCTACTTCTTTTACCCAGATTTTGAATGGAGTCCCAATTTTCTGACTCTAAGCATGTTAATAAGCATCCATCTTCAAGGGGTTTTCTCCTTAACCTAATTTGTTTTGAGAGTTCAAAGTTCTTTGAGATAAGCTCCAGAAGGCTAAGTCAATGTAAGTTTTCAAAGTCAATCTCTCTTTCCAAATGTCACTTAGAACAAAATGGGTTTCTTTTGTTCCAATAGGTTAACTGCCGGTAGTAAACTGAAGATGACACGCTGAAGAATCTATTTGTGCTCTAATTCCATAACATGTCGCCACTTGAGTTAGAAATGTAATAATATTTCTGCAACATGCTGTGATTCATCTCTGAGGGAAAGGATGGATATTCAGGGCCAGGGACATGAGCCTGTGATATCGGTAACCAGTCATTTCAAACATAAAGTCAGCCTTAAGATACCCTTCAGTGGGTCAGCCAACTGAGGCTCTGTTTACCATCTTGCTGCGTAATTTTCTACATCCAAAGTCTCTCTTTCCCAACAACTGGGCGTTATGTGAGAAATAATGAACTTTAGGTACTGGGCGTTATGTGAGAAATAGTGAACTTTAGGTATCTCTTCCTGCCTATTTTCGCCTTGGTTCAGCTGCTGACGTACACATTTTTTGGGCCATGGTTATTAAATGGATTGCACAGCTTTAGTAGGCAAAATCAATGTCATAGGACTTTGAGAATGACCAAAATCTAAAGAGTTATGAGGGGAGTCCTGATGGTGACTTCTTCTTAATCGGTGTATAAATACTCTACATTTTTCTCGTGTTTTTATTCTTTTGGGGAAACTGGAGAGGAGTTGCAGCTGATGACACTATTCCACCTGAACAGCCCTAAATATTAACTTGTGGCTACTTGCTATTGAACAACCACAGAGAAATAACCAAAGATTAATAAACGTTGCTCAATTTAATGGCGGTTGTTCTGGGGCCAGTTCTTCCTCACAGTATTTTGAGTGTACACAGCAGCTGCAAGCTTAAAATGAAAGGTTTCTCAAGTTCACCTCTTAGCCCCTGTAATACTTCAGCTAAGCCTGCCTGAGGACTTCCTCCCTTTCTTTGATGGAAATAATAAACTGTGATGAGTTCGCAATAACAGCTCTCGTTCCCACCGCCATCTTATTTCTAAGAAGTGAAACAATAGCTCCTTACATTGCTGAGAATAAGACCCTCCAGAGCAGTGGAACTCAGACTGAGACACTGGAACGGGGCTTTCTTCATACAAAGTGCCACAAGGGTCATGGAAAGGCATCTTGATATGGAGTTGCCATGCATGCATAACGATGTTGTAGTGACACTGCTCTCTTTCGGCAAGTGGTTAATGTGTGTTCCAATGAACACAACAGAAAGCCAAGCTACTGTGTCAAAAGATCATCTGGTGGCTCGTAAGTCCCCTTTGCCAATGGATCCCTCCACCATTACTGGTTTGGCTGGAAAGGAGATAATTATTAATTTTTTCACCATTTTTGTGACCTTTTCTTATTGATAGTCATACCTATTTCTGTCAATTTAGGATGAAAATATCCCTCAAAGAAAGACACCACTTACTCTGAAGACCAGGCCCATGGAGGAGGGGTCAGTTTTTAGTGTGAAATGAGACTTCTTAGGCACATGAATTTCCTTCAGGTCACAAGTCATGTCCTTCCTCATATGCCTGCCAAGCCTGCTGGGCCTACAAATCTGTGCTATGAGGGTGACTGATGAAGCAAGATACCGGGGTGAACAGCTGAAAGATCTGAGAGAGCAGTCACACCATCCCTGAAGTGCAAGGTCACCAGGTAGAAGTTCAAAGGTGGCAGCCACTGTTGACTTTTACTCCTGGAGAAGTCATACAAGTTGTCAGGCATGTACTAGCCTGCACAGATATCTCTCATCTTAGTCATCTGATCTGGGCCATGCAGCTGAGCCCTTCAGAGTAATGTCTGAGTGCATTTCTTTGTATGGATTGTTCTATCCCAAACAAATGCAGGTAAATTGTAGTACGGAGAAAATGTATGTATTCTAGTGATGGACGTGGTAGAGAGCATGCTGTTGGAGCCCTGCCCACATCCCTTTACCAGGCTAGTGTTCACATCCCGGAGTAGCTATGAGTGTTGACTGTTAATGGCTCACAGCTGCTTTCTTCTCCAATGAATTGCTCTTGGCCCCACAGGAGCCACCACATCCAAGAGATGCCTGGGAGGTTACTTCCTACATGCAAACTCCACCCTCCTGGAGGAGGTCAGTCTTCAGCAAATGACTGACTACATTGTGGGTCAAAGGCCCAGCGTACCTACCTCAAGATGAGATGCTCCAGAGCTTTCTGTGGGATAAGGATGAAGCTGGGCTTCAGCTGAAACCACCTCTTTGCTTAGCTTCTTCCCTACCCTGCTCTGCTTCCCTCACTCCCTATCAGGGGTCTCCCACAAGCACTATCTCCATATATCACCTCCACAAGAATCCTTGTCTTGGCATCTACTGTAAAGAACCATGACCCGAGACACATGGTAACTAAGTCTCCTATTGCAATGTACTAACATTCATAGGACAATTATGATGATTTAAATATTTTGAACATTCTAAAATTTAGATGTATATTATTCACCTGGTAAAATGCAGATATATGTTTATAATGTGAACCAACAATTCCACTCCTGGGTATTTATCCAAGAGAAATGAAAACATGTGTCCACAAAAAGCCTTGGACCAGAACGTTCATGGCAGATTTATTCATCAAACCCCAAACCTGGAAATGACTCCAATGACCATAGACAGAAGAAAGGAAATATAAATTGTGGTATGTTCCTAAAATGGAATCCAACTCAGCAATAAAGAGAATGAATTACTGAGACATGCCATAACATAGGTAAATCTGAAAAATACTAGGCTGAGTGAAAGAAGCCAGACACAGGAAAGTATATGCTATATGATGCAATTGCAATGAAAGTCTAGAGTAGACAAAACTAACCCACAGAGGCAGGAATTGGATCAGTGATTACTTTGGAGGGGGCCGTGGGAGTGACTAGAAAAGGGCAGGAAGGAACTTCTGGGGTGATAGAAATGTTCTGCCCTGATTTGTATTCTTCAAAACTGATTGAAGAATACATTGAAGATCTGAGCATTTCACTGTATGTAAATCATACCTCAATTAAAAGAAAAAGCGGATGTGAGAAACACATCTTTTTCTGAGTCTTATTTTGATCATTAACTTGTGTTGACCTGGGACTATAACAAAGTTAGCTCAGAGATGGACCAAAGTGATTGGTTGCAATATTTTAGCATGCCTATGCCTCTGTTCTATAGTGTTCCATTAGGGTTCAATTTATTTCAGGTTTACTTTGGTGTTTGATGAAAGAGAGAGAGAGAAATATTGTTAACTCTCCAGATTGCTTTAAAACAAGGAATGTAACAGGTCATACTCTTTGATGACACTTTATTTGGAGAAAATATAAAAAGTTTCATCATTCATTCATTTTCTTCTACCAAACATCTGTAGTTTACTTTTAGGTACTGAAATAGATGCTAGGAATATAAAGAAACATGACATTTTCTCAGCCTCAAGGAGTGTGTTAAAGAAATTGATTGTAGTTATTACAGTGATAGAATATTGGATGGACTATAGTAGAAGTAAGTAGAGAATCCCTGATTTATGATGGTTTGATGTACAAATTTTCAACTTTATGATGGTGCGAAAGCAATGCTCATTCAGTAGAAACTGTACTTCGAACTTTGAATTTTGTAGCCGTATGTGGTACAATCCTCTCTCGTGATACTGGACCATGGCAGGGAGCTCAGCTCCTAGTCAGCCCTGTGATCATGAGGGAGAGCAACCAATACCCTTACAACCATTCTGTACCCATCCAGCCATCTGTTCGTCACTTTCAGTACAGTATTCAATAGATTACATGAGATATTCAACACTGTATTATAAAAAGGCTCTGTGCGAGATGATTTTGCTCAACTGTACACTAGTGTAAGTGTTCCGAACACATTTAAGTTAGGCTAGGCTAAGCTAGGATGTTCAGTAGGTTAGATGTATTAAACGCAATTTTGACAATGATATTTTCAACTTATGATGGGTCGATCAGGACATAACGCCATCGTAAATTGAGGAAGATCTGTACTGTACTGGGCACAGCAGATGCTGAATGGAGGGAGATGGAGAAATCCATCTGGGGATTCCTAGTAAGGAAAAGCTTCCTAAAGGAGGTGATGCTTGAAATAACACCCCCAAGTCTTTAGTAAACCTTGAGAGACAGTGTGGTCCTGCAGTATGGGGCTGAGACAGTATGAGGATGCTGGATGTAGGCAAACCTCAGTTATGACCTTTGCTCCAACACACTCTATCACTATCCTTCCTGAGTCTCCACCTCAGTATTTCTAATTTGGGATAATAATACCTTGCAGTGTTGCCATAACATCATATCTCACTATTATTATTACCACCTGGGAAAGGTGACATATTTAAGTCACGATCATCCATTAACATTTTGCTTTATTAAATTAGCAACTCAGTCTAATAGGAAGCAAAGATTACTGGTGAACTTTGGTTTTGGAGGGTCAAAGACGAAATCTGTTTTCTTATCTTTTCCAGTTTCTAGAGGCTGTCTGAATTCCTTGGCTCACAGGCCCTTCTTCCATCTTCAAAGCCAGCTGTGTAGCATTTTCAAATCTGTCTCTGACCTCTGCTCCCAATTGCACATCTCCTACTTTCTCTCTGCTTTTGTCATCACATTGCCTTCTCTGCCTGTGACTTTTCTGCTTCCCTCTTATAAGGACCCTTGTGATAACACTGCGGACACTCAGAGAATCCAGGAAAATCTTCTCATCTCAAGATCCTTAACTTAATCACCCCTGCAAAGTTCCCTTTAACATGTAAGGTAAGATAGTCCAGGTCTGAGCCAGGCCTGATGGCCTAGTGGTTAAAGTTTGGCACTCTCACTGCTTTGGCAGCCCGGTTTAGTTCCTGGTAGAGGAACCATATCACTCCATTGTTCATAGCCATGCTGTGGCGGTGGCACACAGAGAAGAACTAGAAGGACTTACAGTTAGAATATATGACTATGTACTGGGGCTTTGGGGAGGAAAAAAAAGGGGGAGATTAGCAACAGATGTTAACTCAGGGCGAATCTTTCCCAAATAAAAAAAAAAATTGTATATATTTTATAGTCCAGGTTCTGGGGATTGCCTGTGCATATCTTTGGGGAGGGGGCATTATTCAGCCTACCACAGATTATATGTGAGTTCTCTTGAGACCATTCTTGTGAATCTGAGCAGTTGAAAGGCAAGGTTGGTGGGACAGAGTAGATTAGAGGCTGTTTGGGGCCAGGGAAAAGTCTCATGCCCTTGAGAGGAAGCTGGAGCAGAAGACACTGAAGAAGCCTCTCATGGACAAGCTTAGATCTGTGCTTCAGGGGGCCAGTTCTGGTTGGGGTGGAGGATGGCTAGGAAACGTCTGGGAACCGGAGGTGACACCACAACCTTGGAAGTCATTGCAATGGGCCAGGTGAGATATGAACTAGGAAGTTCCCCAGTGTCTTGATCTTGCCAAAAATGGATGTCACCCTGAATCACCATAGCAAGGGAGGAGATTTGAAGAGAAGATGAAGAAGGGAAGGGAGGGAGAAACACGGATTTCCTATGTTCAGAGTTTTGACAGAATAGGCAATCACTAAAGGAAAATAAGTTTCATAGGACTTAGTTATAATTACTCACTTTGAAATTCCTTTAAATATTGCAACACTGAGGACATTTTAGACTTGGAAACATAAATATTTTATTAAAGAGCAAACAATTCGCTGACTAACGTCATTGGAAGAAGATTCCCTCATTATAAAAGCAGTGAGAAGTTATTTGTATACAGGACGTGATCTCCTTAATATGCTCCTGTTTTCTTTATGAATTGAGGGATTAGATGGGGCGAGAAGATCTTAAAGAACAAAGCTCTTATTATCAAGCTCTTGAGGTCATTTTATATTCAATAAAATAATTTGAAGAGCATTTTTACTACAGGAGACTGGGGAGCATATGCTTGCTTTTTCTAATAATCAGAAGACAAACTTAATTTTTAAGCACTCTTCTGGTGAACATTCATTACTTTACTCCTTCTTTTTCTCAAAGAGTAACGCAAACTGATTTATGAGTTCAACGTCACCTCTAGGTAAGATGCTACAGATACTCCTCAAACCAAAGAAAATGTCCCCACATTTTGTTTGAAGAACCTACAATTCTCAAAAAAACCTTGGCATTTTCTCCATACTATCCAGGCAAGATGTACAAAGTCCTGGAACATGACAAGTACTGGATAATAACCATCTAGACTCTGAAGAGCAAACTCTATCAGGCCAGTTAAAATGTTAAATACTTGACTTGGAAAAGAAGCAGAAGAATCTGTATGGAATATACTCATATATTCAGAAACTCTAATAATACAGAATGCATTTTATAAGGTCAAACTTTCTGAATTTGGCTTTATTGCAGAAAATTGGAAAAAAAGCAGAAAAATAAGTCTAAAATACTTTGCTGATAAAAATATCTATAAAAATTGGTCAACAAGAGAAGATTTTGGTTTCCTACTAGGTGGATGCACACAGTTGATTAGATCGTCTGTAGGGGCTCTGGTCCTAGATCCAGCACGTGCAAATTTATACCAATTTTCCTAATAAAAACAAAGCATATTAATTAAATAGCTTAATGGGTGATAGTACTTATAAAAATATCAATGTTATCTTGGATTCCAGATTTGAAATTTAAGATAATCTCAAAGAGTGGAGATGCGGTCAAAAGAGAAACGATTAAATGACTGTTTGATAATCGATGATGCAACATATACTTCAACTCTCTTAAGGCCCTCGTAGCAGAAGATTGAGATGAGTAAATGCGCAGAAGGAGACCACAATGATCCTAGTGGTCCACAAGCTAACCATGTAATAGATCTTTTTATTTAAGGCTCAATAGTCGGATTTTAGAGATTAGGGGGCAAGTGTGGGAATATATTGCTAATTTCCTCCAAGTTTCACAGTGGGATGGTAAGGTTGCAACCTAAAATCATAGGAGATTTAACTTTTCTTTGATTTTGCAATCAGTGGAACCTGATTGGGAGCAGAAAGTTATAATAGGGCAAAGCACAGCCTAAGAAAATTCAGCTAACCCTTCTGGGTGAATGTACTTGGTGGTAATTATTAATATATAAACGTTACAAAATTGCTCAAAAAATTTGAAAGACATAAAGGATGGTAAAATGAATATCTTGTATCCTCAGCCTAACTTAAGAAATAAAATATTACAAATAGAAATGTAAACCTTGCGTAAATCTCCCAGAGCACGTTCTCCCTTTCTCTCCTCTTAGCCCTTCTTTATTACATATGCATATATATCTTTAATATAAATCTAGTATTGTTTGGTGTATATTTAGACTTTATGTAATTGGAATCCTATTTCGTGGATCTTCTTGTTTTTCTTACTCAACATTATGTTGTGGGAATAATCACGATGATAACTTTGCCTCTATTTCCTTTCGCCTTTGTAATCTAAAAACATATCTTTATTCACATCTGATTGCCATACCATACAATTTACCCATTTAAAACATACAATTCATTTTTTCTCAGTATATTCACAGAGATGTGTAACCATCACAACGATCTAATTTTAGAACATTTTCATGCCTCCCCTAAAGACACTCTACACATTAGCAATCATGTTGCCTCCCCAACTAGCTATATGCAACCACTAGCCTATTTCTGTTTGCATACATTTGCCTATTCTGGACATTTCAAATAAATTGACGTACATTATTTGGTCTTTTGTCTCTAGCTTCTTTCACTTAGTGTTTTCAAGGTTGGTTCATGTTTTAGCATGTATCAGTACTTCATTCTTTTGTATAGCTCAGTAATATTCCATTGCATGGATATACCACATTTTATTTATCCATTCATCAGTTGATGAACATTTGGATGGTTTCCATGTTTTTGGCTGTTATGAATAACGCTGCTATGAACATTCATGTATTAGTTCTTTGTGTGGACATATGGTTTCATATCTCTTGGGTATATACCTAAGAGTGGAATTGCTGGGCCAGATGGTAACTCTAGGCTAAACATTTTGAGGAACTCCCAAACCATTTTCCAAAATGGCTGTGCCATTTTACATTCCTATCAACAAGGTATGAGGATTCTAATTTCTCCACATCCTTGCCAACATTTATTATTTTCTATCTTTTTGATTATAGCCATCCTAGAGAAGGTGAAGTGGCATCTTGTGGTGCTATTTCATTTTAAAGTGCTGTATAGTATTCCATTTTAAGAAATATTCATTCTTCTGCTAATGGATACTTAGGTTCTTTCCTTTTTCGCTCTTATAAGTAATGGTCTATGTATATTTTTACATGAGCTTTTTTGCACACCTGTAGGAATACATTTGTGATTGGAATTTCCAAGTCGTAGAGTATGCATATCTTCAACTTTATGAAAAATTATGGTAATTATTTTTTAACTAAGAGTTTAAGTAAAACAATAGGTTTAGCACTCTGGAGGTAAGATGGATAGCAGAAGTTTGAATGTGCTCAACGAAAATCATTTTGATTCTCTTACTAAGATGTCTTGCTCTTTGCATCTATTTCTACACAAGTGAATGCTTTGAACACTCACAATGCTTTCAACAGGGGGCTTTTTGTTCTAGTTTGTTTGTTTATTTTTGTTTTCAATTTCCTTTTATTGTCTCAAATTGAAGCTTTAATAAAATACTACTAAGGGACAAGGCTGTACTTTGCATTGTTCTTTATTATTCCTTACATTCGGGAAAAGCATTTGCAGAGCATTAAATAGTCTGAAAGTTTTCGGCAGATTGCGATGCAGTTGGAGTTCTTGGAACTAAGCCCACGTCTATCCATACAGAATGAGCAGATTATGGCAGGGTGGATATCTTTGTTGAGCTGTCTCAGGAATTGATCTAAACCGCTGCTTAAATCATTCCTCCACAGAGATCGATGCGGAGGTGGCAGAAGTGAGCAGAGCAGATGGACTGTCACAATCTGGGGGAGTCTGAATGCAGACTCTCAGGCATCGGAATATCCCCAAAGCAAGTGGGCAGCATCAGAGATGTTCGGTTTATCTCCCCTGTGTGCTGGGTCTTATACAGAGCCTGGAAGTGTATAGTCCGCATCCAGTGTTTTCGGAACTCCAGAGATATCTGGGGTTATAGGACTCAGCTTCTGGAAGCGTGAATCATTACACCTCTAGATTCAACTTTGAATCTGCTCTGCAAGTCTTTTATTACACAGAGGTGCTGTTTGAGAATTTAAACTGCTGTCTAAGACAAGCTGTGGGGCTTCTGGGGCGATATCCCTCTCTCTAGGAAGGGTCTATATGTGAAACATACAGACACAATCCTGGGGAGGGGCCCACTTGCTTTTTTTTTTTTTTTCAGAAAGAACAGTTGGTAATATTGACCTGAGTAAATATGTAAGAGAAGAGGCATCCTGCTATCTACTAATAACAATTGCCAACCTTCCCAATAGAAAAATGGACATTTTTTTTTCTTCTAAGATCATGAAGGTGAGAATATTCAGAAAATGTAGTTACCTTTTATTAGAAAAGGAGGGCCTCGCCATTCTTGGCTATGAGAGCGTGTAAGTCTGTGTAGGATTAAGGAGTCTGACGATCCTTGGTTTCAGCAGAGTGAAAATCTCAGAGGATAATGGTTTGCTTAGACATAGTACCTCTTTCAAAGAGGAAGAGATGGGAAATCAGTTTTAGCCTATCAGCGGAAAATCCAGGACTGAAATCTCAAGCCTTGAGAAGTTACAATATATCATAAGAAAAAGTGAGGAACATGTAACATTTCAATTCCGCGGTTCTCACACGGAGAGAAGTAGAGTAATAAAAAAGAGCATAGCTTGTAAGCAGCCTGTCCACGCTGCCTTATTTCAGTCGTTGAGCCAAACAGAAGGCAGTTACAGTAACAATTTTGAGAAGATCAAATTTCAACTACAATTGTTCTAATATTTTGGGGTAAATAATCATGACATTTAAGGATGTCTTCCTTCGGGCTGCTGGGCAGCATGGTCAATCATCTTGGATATTAAGAAACAAAATTACAAAACTGTAAAATATTTTTCAACCGGCAGTAAGAGGAAATCAAAATACACACCTGACCCATTTAAGCTACAGACCATTACTTCCAGAACCCCATATATCATTAGAAGGAAGGCTATAGACTGGAGTGATGCAACATTGCGTGATGTATTTGTTGTTGCAATAATTCTTTAGCTTTGGCTTTTGGGGAAATGGTGACTTTTTTTTTACCCACTCCAACCTTCCCTGTCCAGTTTTGGGAAACTAGGAAGTTAGTTCATTCATTTTATAAATAGGTACAGAAAGGCTAGACACTGAGCTGAGTGAGGAAACACACTAAGATTCAGAAGAGATGCTCCTATATCCAAGGACTTTATAGTCTTGTAAAAAACGGACAGAAGTATGATAATAAGAAGGACAGTAAAGTGCTCCAGGGAGCTATGATATATGAATACACAGGGTGCATGCTGAGCTTCCCTGGGTTTCTAGGTTGGATGCTGAATGTGGCTGAAGAAGGGACCAGGGCTGAGAGCTGGGTGCAAGGTTTCCACTGGAGTAAGTCAATATGGGTGTAGGGACTGCACTGCCTGGGGAGTGAGTAATTTCTTTCATTGCTTCTACGAAGTTGGTGGTGGGTAAAAGACACACTTTCATATATCATTAGGTTAGGGAGCCTGGAAGCTTCTCAAAGGGCAAAGAAATTTTTACATGAGATTTAAAGTTAACACTTTTGGGTCTGAATCCTGGCCTGTCACTAATCTGTGACCCAGGGAAGTGAATCAAGCTGAGGATCACTTTCTCTCCCATAACAATGAATTAATAACAAATGTCTCACCTTTCATTGAGTAGTGAAAAGGATCAAGTTCAATGACATTCTAATGTTTTCAAACTGGTATTGTAGACCCATGGGATCTTTTTGGATTAGCATTTTTACTTGATGCTGAGTAATTTAAAACATTTTAAAATAGAAAGTAAGAAAGTTTATCATGGAAGATGTAAAGTTCACGTGAAGTTTTAAAATACTGCAAGAGACAAAATATTTTACACCTGCCTGCCTTTTGGGGCTATATCCCCACACCCTAAGGATATACATCCACTGTCCCAGGAAGGAAAAGTTTGAGAGTACTGTTTATGGAGGCACTGGGTAGAATGTAGGGCACTGTGGTGGTCTTGATGATTTGTAATCATCTTTTTTTTTTCTTTTTTTTGGTGAGGAAGATTGTCCCTGAGCTAATGTCTTTTGCCAATCTTCCTCTTTTTGCTTGAGGAAGATTGTTCTTGAGCTAATATCTGTGCCAATCTTTCTCTACTTTGTATGTGGGATGCCTGCCACAGCATGGCTTGATGAGTGGTATGTAGGTCCAAGCCCAGGATCCAAACCCACGAACTCTGGGTGGCTGAAGCAGAGCATGCGAACTCAACCACTATGCCATGGGGCCAGCCTGTGTAATCATCATTTATTGATAGGTCATCCCCACAAAGCAAGAGCTACACTTCAGCTATAGAAAAATGGCTTTGGGGGCTGGCCCCATGGCTGAGTGGTTAAGTTCGCATGCTCTGCTTAGGTGGCCCGGCGCTTTGCAGGTTCGGATCCTGGGCACGGACATGGGACTGCTCATCAAGCCGTGCTGAGGTAGCGTCCCACATAGCACAACCAGAAGGACCTACAACTGGAATATACAAGTATGTACTGGGGGACTTTGGGGAGAAGAAGAAGAAGGAAAAAAAGAAGATTGGTAACAGATGTTAGCTCAGGTGCCAATCTTTAAAAAAAAAGAAAGAAAAATGCCTTTGGAATTTGTTGGCTAAATTCTACCCACATTTATGTTTGCATGTACAAATAGCTCTTATTTTGTTAAAAACACGCAGAAGAGTTCAGATCAAATCAAAAGGGAGTGGTGACTCACATACTTACACATGGGGTGGGGTCAGGAGCGGGTTCAAAGGACAGGAAACCTCAGGGACCAGGGCTAGAAAGAAAATCTTATAGCAGGTGCCACTTCAGCCAAGCTCTAAAGGAAGCTCAGGGTTTAGCCTGGAGGAGAAATGGGGCGAGAGCAGTTGGGGATGAAGCGGGGGAAGGGGCAGGGCCGGGCTGTGAGCTATGAGAGGAGGGACCAAGTCGACAAACTCAGAAATCAGGGTTGAATCCAAGAAGGAGGGGAGAGTCAGACGTGTCCCCATGACCCTGTTTATAAAGACACGGAGCTATTAGATGGCAGTGATTTGTTCTTCAGTTCATTATTGCTCACACCAGAGAGGAGGCTTGAAGGGAAGTGGAATGGGCAGGACTTGGATAGCTACTGAAGGGCAGGGAGAAATCGTTAACGTGGGGCGAAGCACTCACCCTTCTGGGTTCCATTTCTTCACTCTTAGCACTGAAATAGCGAGCTGACAAAGTGAGGACAAAGCAAAGCTGAAGTGTTAGAGGCTCTTGGCAAACAAGTGTCATGCAAGTGCCACATAATAATGTGACACCTTGATGGCACCTGTTTCCAGTCGGAACATCCTGGTTCAATATTTTATCACAGCTTGTCATAAATATTCCATGAAACAAAACTCAGGAAGTAATACTGGATTTGGATAATTTTTCTAGCCTCGGAAGTCGTGGCAGTGATTTTCATTTCCAAAGCATCTAATCCATTTCTTAATTAAGCATGAAGATGGATGGGACTGCTATAATATTTAACATTATCAAGTGTTGTAGCAATGGAAAGAGACTTGGTTAATAGTGTGGGAGAAGGTAAGGGGGTGAGTGAGATGTCCAGAAAACCAAGAACTTTTAAGGGGTTGACAAATGACAGACCCATGCTTTATGGAAAAATTGTGAAATTACCATCAATTAGATGTGGCTTGCATTTTCATGGGTTTGTTGATTTTCATTGTTCCCAGGAACATACTTTGCCTTTTCCTATAGGTGTTTACTGACTGGCCATTGGGAAAATTGTGAAGTAAGTGAATTTTGATTTTGGTGGTTTTCTTCTCCCCTTTCTGTCCTCAGTCAGGATGCTCCCCTCTTTGTGGTCCTTTATCTGTAGATGCTCAGAACACTTAGGCAGCCTCAGAGGCCCTGTCTCACAGGGAAAATATGACCAACATAGCCCGATAAATTGTTAGCAACCCCATGGATTAACCCTGATCTGAGAATTTGCAGATTCAAAGGAGAGTAAGAAGTCAATCTTCCCAGGATCCTAAACCAGTGGACTAGGATTAGAACATTTGGAAAGATCTGACTCACATCCCTCATCATATGAGAGTCAACTGAGGCACCAGGAAACTAGGGTCCTGATGTCAGTCCCAGCTAGCAGGGCGCAAAGCCAGACCAGGACTCAGTCACCCTACATGGCGCTCTTATGGAACCTCATACTGGAGTTGCTTCAATGAGGGAAAGAACGTTTCAGACAGGAGCATCTTTGCATTCCATCATTCATCCATTCATAAAAAAATATATTGAGTGCCTGTTCTCTGCCAGGCACCTGCTGGATGCAGGAGATACATAGTGAAGAAGACATTCTCCAAGCACTCCGGAAGCTTATCTACTATTGAGCAAATCACTTCATCACAATTGGGATGAGTGTGAATCATGAGTGGTGCTCTCTATTCCAAGAGAATGGACCTTCTTCTTGAAATGTTCATCCAACAAGAGGGGATTCAACAGCATTCAGCAAGGGGGGATTCAATCTTGCAAGCCAACAGCAGCCCATATGCACTTCCCAAGCGAGCTACACGGCATCCTACTGTCCTGAGAGAACACTGTGCTTTCAAAAGAGGCCAGTATCCCCAGGAGACCATTCACAACCCTGGCAGGATATTTTCATTTTCAGTTTGTTTTCACAGCTGCTGGTGGAGAGGAGCTCTCCGTTAGTGTGCCGGCTAACCTTACCCAACAGTGCTCTGATGTACAGGTATCCCACTTCATCAGCCTGTCACGGGGATTTTTGAAACGAAGTGAAAAAGCTGAATTCCATCTAACGTATTCGAAATCATTGTGGATTTGTTGACATTCTTCCAGTCGTCTGGGTGGCAACTGTGAGACATTCCAAAGTGGTTTTGTCAAAAGACCCCGCTGAGTGAGAGGGGGCTGAGGAAACGGGGACGAACCCTCTGGGAGCTTGTGGAGACAAAAAAGGACTTTCGTTTGATTTTTGAAACAAACCACCTCGGAAAAGAAATCCACGAACATCCCTCAATACGCAGATGGCTTCCTGCTTCCCCTACCTTGCTCAGATTGATCCTGCCTCACACAAAACCATGGGACCAGATGAGGTTAGTTGATGAGCCTGCCATCGTGGATGTGAATGCTGAGTCCCAGGGCGGGGTTCACTGTGACGGGCCACTGGCTCCAATTACGGTGAACATGGAATCTGTAAGAATAAAGCTGACGTTGCTCTGTCTCAACGCAGAAGCTCTGAAGTGCATGCACACACACACACGATGCAGTTTCCTAATTGAATCTAAGAAGTAAGTGCTTTGCTGTTTAAAAGGACCTTGCTATCTTGATAAGAAAAACTAATGAGGTGCCCTTTCCAGAGCTGGTCACACAACAGCCCTAGTGACAAGGACCCCTATCAAGAAATAAAGCAGAAGATAAATGAGATTTTTCTAATATCCATTTCACCCATTGTTCACAAGTGTCAGGCAGTACAGATTCTATTTATCATGGGGTAGTAGAGAGGAGCTGTGATTTTGTAAAGAAAGCTTAAATTGCAGTGTTGTATTTCCAGCCATAGGTAAACCTCTTTTGTCACCCGATAGAAAATAAAGCAAAGCTTGGGCTTAGGGTTGGGGAGAGGGGAGGATGTCCACAATCTTGCATTTCTACCTCAGGGCTAAGGCAATATCCAAGAAATTATCTTTTAGAAGACAGGAGAGTTAAGATTATTTCGGACTATGGACAATATGAGTTTACTGTTTATAACTCATTAATTCGTAACTGTGTCAAATGTCCAAAATTCAAACGGAGTCTAAGAAGTTGCCACTTAAGACTGATGCAATTTAGAATTTTCAGAGACTACATAAAGACATAAAGTAAAATAGAGAGATTCAATTTCAGGCCTGGGAGAAGGTTGGGTAGGCTCAGAAGAAATCCCTGGGGTTCTCTTTTCTAGAAGGAACGCCACGGGGATAAATATTTAGATGTGGTTCCATAGGATCCCTGATTAATAACAGACAGCATTAGACAAAACGTTTGGGTATAAACCAAGAAAATATGGGAAACTCTATGGTCCAACTTTTCAAAAATTTACATTTACAAGAATTACAGAATTGTCGGAAATGTGACCCTGGAAAGGGCTCACTCAAGTGAGATGTTGAAACCCAGAGATGTCCTCTGCTAGCCCTGTTCAGCATTACAGTGAATGCAGCCTTGTGATGGTTAAAACATTTTTTAATATTTTACATTTCAAGAGAACTTTCTTATCTGCGGAACGCAAAGGCAGTGCCAGTTCCAATTCTCACGATGACAACTGCTGTTTACCACGGATGCAGATGAGAAATGTCCTTGTTCTTTGAGAAGGCGGAGCAGCCGCCAAGCTGGCTGGGAGGCACTCCATGTGGAGTGACACCATGGGTCAGATGGCCCACCAGGCCTGGGGATCTCAACTCACACCCCTGCCTCTGGCTTCCTGTCTAACTAAGGAGCAGGCAGGGTTCCACATACATCCCTATCGTACACAGACCCATTGGGAAAAAGAAGGATTTTGAGCCAATATTAATTTACTCTTCTGGGAACTCTTACCATTCCTTTTGCTATTTTCAGAAGAAGGATGCATTTTTAAAATAAGTATTTCCTCTCCCAAATTCTTATATATTTTCATGTTATTAGTGCCCTATAACATTATAGAGATAAGCAAAGGAAGAGGGGAGCACCACAGACGCTGCTGTCTTCTAACAGATTTTCCTTTTCAAAAGAGCTAAAGAACAGGCACAAAGGATTCATTTGCATTTCAATAAACATTTTCTCTCCCTAGTTGTCTCGCTTTCCCCATTGCTCCTTGCTAGAAAGACATCCTCAGTCTGGCTGTGACATCATTATTTAATGCAGGCAACCATGCAACATTCCAAGTCTGTGGGGTAATGTGGATTGTAGGGTAATCTGAATTTGGCTTTGGGATTTTGCTGGAGGAATGATTCAGAGTAGGATGGTTGATATGATCTGTCTGAAGTCCCATTTGCTCCATCACTATAGTGATAAGATACTGGGCAATAATCGTGTGAAGGGGGTAAAAACTTGCCTCAGATAGTAAACACAAAACCCAACAATCCTGGGACTCATAAATATTCTTGCCAAGGCAAAGGGAAGTGCCCCTTTCTGCTCTTCAGTCTATGTGTAGCAGGCTTCCTGTTTTCCTTTTTTATTTCAGAATGGTCTTGATTGACTATTGAATAAATGAATGGATCAATCATTTACTGACCATCCATTGTCAAGTCTTTACTAGGCACTCAGAATCAGAAATAAAAGCAGTGTCCTTCCTCTCAAGGGTTTATGATCTAGTTTGAAAGCTTATTGAAATAAACAGTGTGAAAAATGATATGATAGACAACATAGGATGTGTCAGGGGAACAAGGAGGAGAGCTAATGCAGCCTGAGGGATACCGAGTTGAGTCCTGATAATTATGTTAACCCACTGTTATCTAAACATGATAACAGGGGATTGGGCCGAGTGACGAGAGAGCAAACAGATAATGAGAAATCTGCTTCAAAAACTCTATAGCACTATACCAACAGTGAGAAGGAAAAGAGTATTTAGTATGTTCTAGACACTGTGTTAAGTATAGACATATGATGCTTACCTCATAAGAACAGCAAGATGAAGTACTATATTCCTTCCATTTTACAGATGAAGAAATTGAGGCTAAGTAACTTGCCTAAGGTCATGCTAGGAAGTAGAGTTATACAGTTTAAAGCTTGGTCATCTGTATACAAAGTCTATACTTTTTTGTACTACCACATACTGATTTCCAAATAAAAATATAATTAATGTTGTTGATGAGCTCAGACGATGGGAAGTAGGTGAAATTTTATATTTATCCAGAATGTCCAGTGAGATATGACTAAGATTGATGTACCACAAGTTTTCAACAGCATAGTTTATACTCTATTCAGAAACTTTTAAACTTTTCTTTTTCTTTGAAGAAGACGCATCGTGCTTATGTAGTTGACTTCTAGCCAATCAGAATCTCTTTGCTCCTCAAAGCCAAGTAGATAAAATTGAGTGGCAGGTAAAGTGTGGAAGAAAACACAGATGGCTGCGAGGTGGGCCGGTTCATTGCCATAACTGGGTCATTATACTTATGTAATGAATAGTAGAGGTAGAAGGAAAATGAAGTCAAGGATTTTCTAACATGCTAAGTCAATTAAATTTTTGTTTTCTTTCATTTACTTTTGGAAAATATTACAAGAATGATAGCAAGATGGATTGATTTATCTGCCAAATTCATTCTGCAAATATTTAGTGAGTGCCTATTATACTGGTCTTAGAAATTCAGAGATACAAGAAATGATGCCTGTCCTCAAAGAACTCACAAGACTGAGTAAGACCACTGTGTAAACAAGCCATTATAGAGTCACGCAATCCTTGCCATAATTGAGGAAGATAGAGATTTCTATGGAAGCGCAGAGGAGAGACTCAAATCTCTCCTGGTTGTTGGTGGAGGGGAAGGTGATACTTAGAGAAGTCTTACTACTACAGGGGCATGCTAGTTGGGGAAGTCTGGATGCATGAGAAGGAGATTTGGTTAGAGAAGGGAGTAGGGCTTGGAAGAAGGTATCCCAGGCAGAGGGAACAACAGTATGACAAAGGCATATAGGTGATAAAAAGAATGATATCTTCACAGAATTGCAAAAATAATCGAATCCAAGCATTTGTTGAACACCTAATATGGTCAAAACGTTAGGAGCGCAGAGATACAAAGATACAACCGGGTCTTCATTCTTAGCATGTTTAATATCTCATTGGAGAGACAGATATATAAATAATGGTATAAATGAAATAAAATAAATAAAGGCATAATGAAAATAGTGTTAAATAGAGGTGGAAATAGCAAGCTTAGAGTCCAGAAGAAGGGACTGTTAATTAAGGGATTAGGAAAGGCTTTTTGGAGGAGATGGCATTTGAAATGGGGACTGAATGATGAAGAAGGTTTTGCCAACAGCCAGTATTGGAAGAAGGAATTACAGGTAGCAAGAAGAATGTGCACAAAGACAGGAAGGTGTGGGCCTGTTCCAGGAATGGATGCTATTCTGTGGGCTGGAGCATGGCATACACAGAAGTTATAAGAAATGAGTCTGGCCATGTCGATTGCATCTCCTCTGACAGTCTTAGTTTCACTGATTGCCCCTAGTGAATTTTCTTTGCTTGATATAGACAACAGGAAAGTTCTCGCATTTGGAAGTTAACTCCTGGAAAATTAGTTGCCAAAATAAAATAGATTTATTTTGAAATATGGTAATTATCTGCCCCAATAAGAAAGTATACTAAACAACATTATCAAATATTGGCTGGGAACTGCCTAGAGCTCTTTCATCATTTCAATAACGTTTTTGAAGGATTTTAAAGATATATACCAGGGAAATTAAAATCTATATTTTTCTAAATTCTTTTGTAAAATACAGTTTGAACAAAGTCCAAGAGGAAATGGTAAAAATAAAAAAGAGTGAACTTATTATTTGCGTCAATGCTTTGTAAAAATAGAGATCTCCTTCAACATTTATAAAATTCCCTACATGCTTTTCACTTTATATTTAATTTTTTAAAAGATAGGAACATTTTCAAAAAGGCACAAGTCCTGTAAATTGCAACCATTATTTCAGTATCCAAAGAGGGAAATCTCAAGAGGTATAGCACGGCTTGTGGTTTAGTCCAGATTGGAAAATATTTCTTTTGTCATAATTAACAGCACCATATGCCACAAGCTGACAATAATAGTAGCTATTAAAAATACTCAAGACACTTACGGTATTCAATTACTTAGAAAGAATTTCACAATGTCCATGCTAATCACTCAATCCAGAACAATTGCACGTTTCTCTAGGATATATCTTAGTTTGTTTTCTTATGATCATAAAGTGGTAGCCGGAGTCTGATAGTAAAAGTTCTCTTTTGGATTTTTTCAAAAGAAAGAGCAAAACCAAGAACCAAACAGAATCTTGGAGGAGGAAATGTTAATTAAATGTATGTGACAATCCGAACACTGGAGGTGAGGAAACAGGTCTGGACAGTGCAGGACTTCCCTCGTTGTGGGTCCACCCAAGCTCTGTGTTTGCTGAGTTTCATAAAGGGATTTCTACTTTGCTAGTCAGAGTGAGGCTGAAAAGTTTGACAATAAAATGACATTATTTTCAATCCCTATATGAACCAACTCTTCCCGGTCTTGAAGAGAGTTCTGCATTTGGAGAAAATATTTGGTCCAGAAGGAATGGAGAATTTAGTCCTTTGCCAGCAGGTCTTGACTTGGTTTGAGACTGATGCTATAATTAGGCACCTGTGCTCCTCATCATGTGCTTCTAAGAGCAACTTCTTCAGTGAGCACCTACTTCTAGAACTTTACGTGTCATGATAGCAATGGATGCCCACCAAAATGAGTTTCATCTCCAGATAGCATTTCCTTAAAGCAGTTATTTTCCATTAATGTCTCAAAACAGAGAATCTGGAACTAATCTTATTCATGATATTCATGACCTTCCAGTAGACATTGTAGAGATGATTTCAGAGTTCCAAGTTCTTATTACACCACAATATGACCATTTCCCCCTCATTCATGAATGAATGAATGCATGGATGGATGAGTGAATGAATGAGTTCATGTAGGAATTGTTAATGAATGAAGCCTTTGATGGTAAAGTTAACTATAACCTTGGAGCAGAGGATACTTACAGCAGAACTTTGGATACAGAAACCATGAGGATCCAAGGATTTATATAAGCATGGACCCCTCAGTACTCAAGAGTGTCCATGATGCTCATCTGGTTGCATTAACTCATATGAATGAAAGAAAACAGCATGATGGGGGTGTTGTTTTATTCTGTGTATCAGAAAGATGCTGGCAACATTGCTTACAATATTTAAAGATAGTCCACTCTTTCCATGTCAGTGCCCCTAATTAAACTGAATATTTCTCAAGATTCTGTTTTTGATGATCTATTCATCAGTCGAACCAAACAGGAAACCGTACACAATAACATTTGATTTTTCTTTTCTTTTTTTTTAAAGTACAACTCACCTATTATTGAATCTTGTAAATATCACGCTTATTTTTAGGACCTCAGAAATTCTACTTAACCCTTATTTAGGATGTGGAATTTAGTGTAGCAGCAACGAGGAAGCTTCTTATGCAAGGGAACAAAAAGCGCCAACAATGTTCTGCTCAAGTTAATTTGAGCAGAGCAGAGATTCCACGGTAAGTTCAAATCATTTGAGACTCACAGTCAAATTGAAAGGTGAAATCAGAATGTTTCAGATAACCATTATGATTGCATGCCCATGGAGGAAGAGCACAGTTTTACCACAGTTATATTTGCCTGGCATTCCCTGCTTTGAAGTATCAAAGTGACAATGCATCAGAGTTCTGAAAGTATTGTGTTCTTTAATTTTTGTGTGTGTCTGTGTGTGAGGAAGATTGACCCTGAGCTAACTTCTGTTGCCAATCTTCCTCTTTTTGCTTGAGGAAGATTGTTGCTGAGCTAACGTCTGTGCCAATTTTTTTCTACTTTATGTGGGATGCTGCCACAGCGTGGCTTGAGGAGCTAGGTCCACACCCAGGATCCAAACCTGCAAACCTGGGCCCTGGAAGCGGAGCACGGGAACTTAACCACCACACCACAGGGCAGCCCCTGTGTTCTCTAATGTTTTTTTTTTTCTGCTTTATCTCTCCAAACCCCCCGTGTACACAGTTGTATATCTTAGTTGCAGGTCCTTCTATATGAGGGATGTGGGACGCCGTCTCAACGTGGCCTGACGAGCAGTGCCATGTCTACGCCCAGGATCCAAACCCTAGGCCACCACAGCGGAGTGCGCGAACTTAACCACTCGGCCACGGAGCCGGCCCCTGTGCTCTCTAATTTTTGAGTGATGGCTACAGCTTCTTCTCTGGCCACCGGCTACCAGAGACAGTGCTGATGTAGAATGTCTCTGCTGCTCTGAGAAAAACAGAAGCTCCAGTGTGACGGCTGCAGGATGGATTCTGTCTGTGGTGGTAAGGGAGAAAGCACAGTGCTGGGGAAATTGCACTGGCCTGGGACCTGGGAAGACAGGATTCTAGTCCCAATCCTACCGCTGCATAAATATATTGTCTTCAGCTGAATGTTCCTGTGCCTAGGGTTCTGGTCCACGTCAGTATGTGTAGAGGGGACACAATAAATCCCTATAGGATGCAGACTTTGCTCCAACGTTTATAGCTCTCCTTTAGTAACTTACCAGAGGTTGATCACTCACGTGGTGTAATGGAGAAAAGTGAATCTAGGTTGGCCAGGACACTGGGTTCTAATGCAAGTGCCACTGCCTATGAGCTGTGTGACTATCAAACCTCTCTGAGACCCAGTTCTCTCATTTACACAATTATCATGACATCTAGTGCACTTTCCACCTCGAAACTCTTTTGGCTTGTACGTTTCACTGATGTAGTCCACCTGTATCTCTTCCCTAGGCAGAGAGACATTTTAAAACTTATATCCTAATATGAAAATAGCACGTGTTTCTCTTTATCCTAATACTTTCATTGCACATATGCAAATGTCTCATAAATTTAGGTTTCTAGAATTTGGTGAACCATTCCTTTCATAATCTCTCTTACAGATTATCTTCACATGGAAGCTGTTTTTGACAATTGACATATAGTAGTCCCCTTTGATCTGCAGTTTCATTTTCCGTGCTTTCAGTTACCCGCCGTCAACTGCGATCTGAAAATATTAAGTGAAAAATTCCAGAAATAAGCAACTCAAAAGTTTTAAATTGCACTGTTCTGAGGAGCGTGATGAAGTCTCACACCATCCAGCTTGGTCCTGCCCAGGACCTGAATCATCCCTTTGTCCAATGGATTTACACTGTATACCTGTATTCGCTACCTGCTCATTAGTCACTGAGTAGCCATCCGGATTATCAGATTGACTGTTGAGGTATCACAGTGCCTGTGTTCAAGTAACACTTACGTTACTTAATAATGGCCCCAAAGGGAAAGAGCAGTGATGCTGGCAATTCATGTATGCCCAAGAGAGGCCGTAAAGTGCTTCCTTTAAGTGAAAAAGTGAAAGTTCTCAGCTTAATGAGGAAAGAAAAAAAATCGTATGCTGAGGTTGCTAAGATCTATGGTAATTTTTATTACAGTATATTGTTGTACTTCTTCTATTTTATTACTAGTTGTTGTTAAACTCTTATTGGGCCTAATTTATAAATTAAACTTCATCATAGGTATGTATGTGTAGGATAAAACACAGTAGATATAAGGTTTGTACTATCTGCCATTTCAGGCATCCACTGGGGGTCTTAGAACATATCCCCCGTGGATAAGAGGGGACCCTTGTACTTAAATTATTGACCCCATGATGTTAGAGTAAAGACTCTCAAGCAGTGGGGATTTCCATTTTTTCAGAAATTAGAAAGAAACTGACTACTGGGCACCCATCTAATGGATTATTGTTAGTCAGCTTGGATATTACCTCTGTGTTTGTGCTTGGTGATGGGAGGGGAGATTGAGGATGCCATATTTCCATAGCATTTTTTCCATTTAAATTGCCCAATGCAGTAAACACACAATTATTGTGATGCAGCTCACTGACTTTCCCTGAAATGATATATTCTGCTCTAGCATGCGGCTATTAACAGAACAGAAATGTGAATCTGATTTTATTGCTGAACTCAAGGCTACTTTAAAAAGTAGAAAGAAAAATGCTAATATATGCAGCAGAAGGTATTTTGAATAAATATCTGTCATATACAGTTAAACTTGTGCTTCCCTGGTGTTAATTATGGCACAATCAGAAAAGAATAGAGAGGAAGGTATTTATTGCAGGTTGAAAAGCCAAATATTAGCTCTGCTACAGAGTAAGTCAAGTGAAGTAGCAATTATATATTGTTTGGATCGTGCAGGGAATTCTTTAAAACAGATATTTTCTTGTGTATTTATTATTGATCAGAATAGAATAATTCAAATAAAAACTTTGACTAATTGGCCATTAAGATGGCATTTTGGAAGTGTTAAAAATTCATTGCTTTAGGTTCTTTGACATATTTCTTATGTAAAAAAAGCTTTCTGCCCAATAATCTTTTCTTCAGGATGTTTGTCACATACATTTCTGTCTAGATAGACCCAAGTGGGTCTGGGGAAGAGGGAAAGATTTTTCCAAAAAGATAATAGCCATTCTTAAGAAAACATGAGTTATCAGAAATTATATTATCATAGTCATCACACCAACCACGAGGAAAGAAGGATCTGGAGGTCACAGGGATGGTATCTGTTTACCAATCAACTAATTATCTTGTTTTTGTATAGAATTTGAGGAAAATGATGTGCAAAAATCTTTTCATAGGCATCTAGTATCACTCTTTTCCTAAGCCAACATTTTTAATTTTGCTAATTATTTAGAGATTACTTGAATATGTTTACTTTTGAAGTTGTGGCTTTGGATGAGGGCAGACAGAGAAGGTAAAGATACATGTCTTCATAGACGTACATTCATTCCCCTTCCACACAGATCTTTAAAAACAGATTTTATATAACATGCAGCACTTAAGGAAAGAAAGTCTCTCTCCTCGCCCTAGAGGCATAAAGTTAACTTAGAATTAAAGCGAGAGAACATGGAAGAAAAAATCAAGGGCATAAACCCTATGGTGGAATACGATTACAATGTGGAATGGTCTCCTAGAAGAAACATTGATAAACTGGTACATGGGACCTTCCACAGAGAAAGAGAAATGGGCTTGGAATCATTCCTCAGATATGTTTGAGAACTGGATTTTAATAAGGATTTCTTTTAGCAACATTTGAAATGGCTTTTTGAATCACTCATGTATAAATTTTTTTACTTGCAAGATAATAAATAAATTAAAGAGCTAATTCTGTTGGGGGCAACTGGACAAATGATTCGCTAACTCCATCAAGGGAATGAAGGGAGAAGTCACATTGCATTGTTTCTGAATCCCCTCTACTTCCAGAGATGCATAGGATCACACTTCTCCACCCCTTGGATTGGAGGGGAGCTGCATCACTTGCGTTGAACAATGAAATGTAAGCAGAAATGATGCATGGGCCTTCTGGATTTTAATTGCTGATATCCTGCTCTTTGTCCATCCCTTCCGCTGCATGGCCTTCATAGAAGCGTGTCTAATATGAATGTGCTATAAAGGTCGTGCCACCTGGAGTGCTGAGCCAACACACGGAGGATGCGGCTGTCCTAGGGAATCACCTGGACCCACAGCAGAACTTGGCTGGGCAAGAAATGAACTTTTGTTGTGCTAAACCTCCAAGAATTTGGGGATGTTTAGTTTGCACCATAACCTAGCTTATCCTGAGTAACGCAAGCTAATAACCAAATTAAGAAGGAAGATTTGCAATTGGCACGTTATTTACTTGCAAAACACAGGGAATCAGCTGAAAAACCACTACCATGACAATTCAGTAAGATGTCTGGTGCAAAATTAATATGCAAAATGAATACCCTTCAAATATACAACCTAAATAAATATAAAAGTACGGCAGAAGAAAAATGTTTATTTCCAGTCACTGCCCCCAAATTTGAAAACATACCCAGGAATAAAATTCATGAGATGTACATAATGTATATAAAGAAAATTTTAAAACATTACTAAAGAACTCAGAAGAAAATTCAAAAAATATAAAAGTATGTCATGTTCTTGGATAGGAAGACACAGCATCATAATGATTTAAGAATCTTCTTGTGTTAATTTGTAAATTTCTTGTGATCCAATTAAAAATCAGGACAAGTTTATTCCAGAGTACATATGGTAAAATAAAAAGCAAAAATTTCAGCAAAATTCTAGGAAAGCAGAGTAATGGGGAGTAGGCTAGCCTTAATTCTTGCTAAAATGTATTGTAAAGCTACAGTAATTAAAAACCGATGATTCTGGTAGTTGACTAAGCAGATAGATAATTGGAACAGAGTGGAAATTTAGAAATAAACCCAAATACATAAAGGATTTAATAAACAATAAAAACAATATTTTGAATCAGTGGGAAAAGATGTAATATTCATTAAATAACCAATGGATAGGTATCATGAGAAATATTACATCTCTACCTCTCTCCTTACACAAATATACGTGGTAGAAGAGTCAAATTTTTGAAGGTTAGAAAAACTAAAATCATTAAAATACTAGAAAACCCCAAAATTTCAGAGTAGGGAAGGTCCGTCTAATGTGACATAAAGCTTAGAAGACATAGAAGATGTAAAAGATAAAAATGAAATATTGTAGTTACAAAAAACGCATTTTCTGTGTGACAAAAACATTACACATACAAAAGATAAATGACAAACTACAAGAAATACTTGCAACTTATATGACAAAAAGTTATTATCCTTAATATAAAAGGAACTACAAATCAATATAATCAACATAAACACCAACAATCCAATAGAAACATGAGCAATGGATGTGAAATAAAGCACATACAAGGGAGTAGAAACATACAAAAAGATACCATCTCAGGGAAATGCAAGCAAACACTCACTGAGAGATTATTTTCACAGATGGGAAAAGATCAAAACAGCCTACAAACAATGTGAATGAGGATGTACAGGAATTCGCCTGCCTTTCTGATGGTTTAACTGATAAAACCTCTAGGGGAGTAATTTGGCAATGTCTATGTACCTTAAAAAAATGCCCATAGTCTTTGAACCATTAGTTTAACTTCTGTCAATTTATCTTACACATATACTCACACAAGTGTGAAATGAGTCAGGTCTACGCATAGAGCCCAAGATGGTTTCTGTAATAATGAATAATAATAATAATGATGATAATAATAGAGATTGAAGAATGACCTCAAATGCCCATAGAAAGAGAACTTGTTTAAAGAAAGAATGATATATTCATACAGTGGAATACTATGCAACCTTTATAAAGAAGGAGGCATCTCTATATGTGCTAATATGGAGTGAACCACAAGGTATATTATTAAGTGAGAGATGCAAGGTTCAGGTGCGGAGCAGGGTGTAACTTATGCTAATGTTGGTGTATGTGTTTGTACCTGTGTGTGTGTGCGTAGCATTATTCTGGAAAAACATCCTAGAGCCTTGGCAATATGGCTGCCTCTGGGGATAGGAATTGGAATACTCAGAAGTACGAAGAAGGACTTTCTCTCCACCTTATGGATTTCCTACTACGTGTTTTTAATCATCTACTGAAACCATTGAAATAGTTTTTAAAAGAAAACTTAGAAAACACAAACAAAAAGAAGGCTCAGAGATTTTATGGAGAGTGCAGGTCCACTAAGTGTTAATAATTCTAACAGAAGTGTAAAAGACAAATTGCACTTGAGGGTTGCCTTTTCGTAATGATCTAATTGCCAGACGACAGAGCAGTTCTACTCTTCTCTCACCTCTTTCTTAGTAGGTCTAGATTATCTGCTCTTCCATAAAGTAGAAGCCTATACTTTTTAAGTAATTTTCAGGCAAAAATTGGGAATGGAGTCGTACTTGCAGAATATACAATGTGAGTCTTCTAGAACTAGTTGTGAATGTCAAAGAAATCCCTGGGTGAGCCAGGTGGCTATTTACAAGGTTGAGTGATGAATATAAAACCCATTCGAGCCCTCTCTGTACCCCCACCCTCTGTATCCATCTCTAAGAGAGAAGAGCACGCCATTTTCCTTGCTCCACTGTGTGGAAGGTATGGATCAAATTTATGTCTTGAAATAAATTCAGAAATAATAACTCGTTCACTTGGTTATTAGTTATGAGAACATAGCCTAAAACATTCTGGCATTTGAAAGCAAAGCAGAAGGGGAAAGCTGGTATGTGGGAGCAAAGAGAACTAATAGTTAGGGACACCTGCTGTGTGGTGAGCATTGTGCTCAGCAGTTCTCATAGAGGTTTCATTTACTCCTCACAACAACACTGAGAGGTATGTAGCATTACTACCATTTTACGCATGAAGAGAAGTGCAGCTTTGCAGCTGGTAAGAAGCAGACTAAGTCCCCAGCCTCCGTCTTGCACAGCTCTGGATTCTCACTGCACCAGAGCTTGGGCCATCATCTAGCGTCTTTCTTCAATACTCCCCCATTTTCTTATCTCACATTTTGCAGAACATCATTATGCCTTCATTAGCAGAATTTCACCTATGCTAAGGAAAATTTTGATGCCAAGAACTCAGAAGAGGAGCGAAAGTCAAATGGGGATGCTCTTATAAATATGAAAAACTATGGTGATTCACTGAAACCTCAACTCACATTCCAGGAATTGAGAGCTTCCCTCATCTTTTCCTCAGATAAAGGAAGGTTTTATGTTTCTTATTTTTAAGCACTGTAAGCAATTTTACTACCAAGTGTTAAGTCACTTCTCAACAGAATGGTGGGTGAGGGATGGCTGTTGTTCATCCTAGCTTTTTTGAGAGTTTCTGGAATTTTCTAAAGCTAACATTCTTCAGACTGACATGCCTTCCAGAGACAGATGTGAAGTATATTTCTGGGCTGGAGCTGGTAGGTGAGTCCCAAGCCCTCTGAGTCACTTCTGTGCACACACAGAAGAGGATCAGGTCTAAATTACAATTTTGAAATACATGTACACACTTTTAAATTAGCTTTTTCTTTAGCCCTAGTCTAGTTTGTTCAAACTCGCCATGAGCTTGGCTTTCTTTCTAATGAGGAAAGGTAACTTCGTTAATTCTAAAGTCTTCCACTTAGAAACAAAGTTCCAAATGTCAGGCTGAATCTGGAAGTGATTACTCATAGGAATAAAACATGATAAGTACATATTTGAATGAATGCTCACAGCTATGTTTTTTATTAAAGAAATTCAGTGAGAAGCGTTTTAATGCTGCCTTATAGTTGAGAATCTCAAGGTGTGTAACATTGGTAACTCCAGATTAGGGCTCTCCCGGCAACTGTCACTCTGTGACATCACATTTTATCTAATGAGGCATGAAATGTGCCCTTTGTGCACTGCACAGCAAATTCACATGTAGGGGGAACAGAGTTAGGGGGAGAGTGGGAGCCATCTCTTTGAAATCTTAGCTATAATGTTTCATCTATATGGTTTCTTTATTTGCAGCTATATTTTCTGCAGCTCTTATAATTCAGTAATTCTAACGCACTGCACAGGCTTTAAGTGTTATAGAGACGTTAGTCAAATGCTTTTCCTATTCCATTTTCCCTACTCTCATTAATTTCTCTTCCAATCCATAAGATCTTCCGGAACTATTAACAGGTTCTATGTTTACGCTCGTCCAAATCTCGCTCATTTTATGAGCTATTGGTTTAATGGCTACAAAATGTTTTATAGCATCTAGTGACAAGCTCTACCTCATGGACCTGGTTCCAAGTAGTCCCCAGCGTCCTGTCACATTCAGTCAAGATTTTGGCTTCTGTCTTTCTACAGCGAGGGTCCAATCACTATTGAAGAGAGATCCAGACGGTGGGCTTAGGGATTTGCTCTCTTCCCATAGGATACACAATTCCTTGCCTAATATTTAACATAACTCTCACTAAGAAAAAGAAAAAGTTAATGAGGATTGCGGACTGTCTTTACCATCGCTCATCCTGAGTTTCGGAAGGTAACCGGGTACTTGCAGACGCCCTTACATTCAAAATGTGCATTGAACAATCTCTTCCCCCAGACAGAGCTACACAGATGGGCTGATTAAAATCATAGGTCTGTGTTAAAGGAAAATCATTGCGTTAGAGGAAGCATTTGGGGAAAGTGGGCGATGGGTTGGGAAAAACATAACAAACAAAAGCAGATGGAGTGTCTTGCTTGGCAAGATATTATTCCATTATTCTTTGATTACCTAACTTCTGAAATGGGAGAACGTAGAATAATAGCAGGTACAGATTTGTCAGCAAAAAACCATCAGGTGAAACTCCTTTAGGGCCAAGACAACTAACAGGCTATTGTTTAAAGCTTTACAAAAGCTTGATATTTTGTCTTCGTTGGTACCTTACAGTGGCTCGCTGATGCAAAGAGCTCCTGCATAACATGACATCAAGAGCCATGCATGCAGATTCCCAAAACAAATGCCTCCAATTAGTATTTTGCGATGGAGTACGCCGGGCACCCCAGCATTCTCACCAGAAAGCATTTCACTCGAAGAGTTCTGCTATCTGTGAGCACACGGGTTCTTTTGTGGGAGATACGGCTGTTCCCGAAGTATCTTGGTTTATGTAATCCAGAAAGAATGCAGCTCAAGTAATAATGATTCAGAAGTTTATGTTGCAGAAAGCATGATAGTTAGACATTTATCTGAGATGATGTAAAGGGAGGCGTAATTAAACTTAAGGAAATCAAATTTTAAAAAAGAGGTTAAAAACAGTTTACAGATTTTCTGGGGAATATAATGATCCTAACATTAAATTAAAAAAAGCAAATGTACCCATTAGTTCAATAAATTGTAAACTGGGTTCGAGAAATAAGAGTGACTTTTATGAACTCAGTTTCCTCCTAAAATCATGGTCGGGGGGAAATGATTAACTTGAGGCTACTTTTAGAGGATGGGAAAGTGAACCAGGGAGAGAGGACTGAGGAATGTTTGGGGCAGAGGTCTGAGGTCAAGGTGCCGGAGAAGTTTAAGGCAATCATCCCCCAGAGTAATTGGGAGATTCTGCCTTACCCAATTTTCTAGGGAGAATGGAATACCCTGTCTTCACATCACAGTCTGTTAATGCCATGGGCTTAAAAATGTGGCTCCTCTCTACTCTTTAGAAGCTTTAGGGCCTTAAAATTAGAAGGTGATTCTCTTTTTTAAAGCCATCATCCTTTTCTGGGGATCCTCTTCTTTATAGCCACAAATTTATGGGAAGGCTGCCTGGTAAAGAGGAAAGCTTCATAGACACATAAGTATGGGAGTCTGCCACTTTTAGCCCAGTGATTCGGATAAGCTACTTAATGTCCCTGAGACTTTATTTATTCGTCTCCAAAATGGAGATTATGCTCCCCACTTCATACATTTTTTGGAAGAATTGGGAAACACACACACACACAAAGGATCTAGCAGAGTGGTTGGCATATGGTTGGTGCTCCATAAATGGGATTATTCTTCGCCTCCTTGCCTTCTGTTGCCTTTTCTGGGATGGGAACAGTTTAGTCTACATGATAATAAAATATTTGCTTCTCTAGACACAAGGATCCTGATAAGAGTTTTTGACTGTGCCATGTGGCGTTTACTGCTTTTAAGAGGGTTAGATAAAAATTAGGCATCCACAATGTTGCAAATAATATGTTAAATACTAGGAATATAATGATGAAGAAATTATATGCACACAGTTCTACCATCCTGCAGCTTCTATTCTGGAAGAAAGTGACAAAAAAATCCCAATTTTTAAGAGGATATAGAAGGTTTCCTTCAAAGGGCAGAAGCTGAAGTGGTCAAAAGACCAGGAGGCCAGGGAGAGGGTTGGGTCTGCCGGGTTCAGGGTGGGGATCTGAGCTGCATCACACACATTCCTCCTCACTCATCCTGCCCCAAGTGTCACCAGCCACTGAGCTCATTGCTTGCCTGGAGGCAGATGACGAAGCTCAAATGAGAAAACATCTGTGAAAGAGTGTTGGGATATATAATGTGAGTGTTGGCCCTAACATGTTTAGTTATTTAGGGCCCTGCCTCAGCTCTCTGCAGGCCCACACCCTAGGGAATTCTGATCTCCTGCAGGCTCTCTCCCTGCTCTGCTCTCAGGTGTAAGCTCCCTGGGCACAGCCAGGACTCCAGGAGGGAGTTCTGAGACCGCTCTCTTATTTATTAGCCAACAAGCAACTAAAAATGTCAGTGACATTGAAATGTAACTGCTTGAATTCTAATCATCCTTAAAAAGCCCCCTTTGTCCCTGATCTACGCTCCGCCCCTTCCCTCTGAAGGTATATGCATTTACTCAGAGGTTTTGTTAGAAAGTGTTAGGCTCTACGATGTGAAGTCTTAGAGATCTAACTAGCAATTCTTACTACGAAAGCAAATTTGTTCACCTCCTTTCCGGCATAACATGAAGCTCTTTTGGGGGGCTGTGGAGGCCCCACATACATTTTTATTGGGTGACCCTGGGACTAGGATTCCTCTGACAAATTTTTTGTTCAGTTACTACAGCCGTTTAGCAGTGGCTTCTTAAACGACAGGGACCTGGAGCTTGGAATTAGGGGGCCTCTCCAACAACTTGTGCTTATTTCACAAAGCCCCGTGCGAGGGTTTAGAGAATGCTAAAGCCAACAAACAAATAAAACATTACCCCCTCCCCAAACCCTCTAATGCCTGGAACGCCTGATATGACATCAGAACATCAGTGATATTGACAGAGAAAAATACCAAGCATCTTAAAATTCTATTGTAAGCAAGTGATTAAGCATTGATTTTTCAGGATTTGAGGACTCCAAAATTAATATACAAGAGACAGTGCATTTTAAAAAGCTGTCAATAATGTACACCAAATAGAAAATATACTGCTGCCTGCTATCAGAGCCAGCCAGCTGAAGAATTATTCTGCTTCAACTCAATAATATAGGAGCCCTTAAAAGCATTAACTCTTAAGTTCTAAAATAAGAAAAAAAGTGGAAAGAATAAAAATCTATAGCAAAAAGACAAAACCCAAGAGGGAGAAGTCAAGAAAATCTGTTTATTTGTGATTGTTTTTTTCACCCCCTTGTGAAAGCTTTGTCAGGAGTTGATGGTTCTCACAAGCATGAAGCTGTTAATCACGTTTAGGAAATTTACATGCTGTTAACTGCATATGAAACTCACTTAAGTCGGGCAGATTTACTACCCGAGATCAGTCTTATTGCATTTACTCTACACCTATCACTAATACAAATTCATTCTAACATGAATGTGTGGGTCTTGACTTGACAATAATCCTTTCCTTTCATATGAGTGACAGCCCTGATGCAATTCCTGAGCTGTTTGACGAAGATGTGATTCTGCAGCTCCAAACCAGGACTATGCGGTAAATCGATAAAGCAACTAGCATGCTTCACAATCAGGTGCAGGCACGTGAGAATACCAGTGTATGAAAGTAAAGTCGAGGTGCGAAAAAATCTACATTAGGTTTTTATCTTGGTTCAAGTTGGGAGCGAATACCAGAATGTCCTTCTATTTCTACGTGAAAGCAGTGGCAGGTGAAACCAAATGAAACTGCACTCTCCTAGGCTTGAATCTGATTAGCAGACAACTTGGTATTTTTAGAGGAGAAAAAAATCACATGAAATAGATGCAATGGCTAGAACTTTCAAAGAAACAAGTGAAGTGAATTAAGAATATGGTGCTTGTTTAGAGATACCCGAACAACTGGATCTATCTTGTCCCTTTGGGGCTTAGCATGATGCTGTGTGTGGCTTGTACCTTTTGCACTTCTTCAATAGGGAGTGGATAAGAAGTCCAAATGGAGAGCTCAGGCTGAGGATTGAAGGGAAGGATGCAGTGAAAAAAGGAAGCTGGAGGAAGCTGGCCCTATAAGGATGCTTTCTAAACCCAGCCTGAGCTATAAATGATCAAGTAAGGGGTTTTCACTTTGGCCCTGAGGCTATTTCATTATGGGAAAAACCTTTCTGTTTAGAGCATCAAGATTTGAAGTTTTGAAACTTCACTACATTCCCAGCTGATTCAGCAAAGCATGATGCTCTTTGTTCTCTGAAAATATAGGACCTTGTTGTGCTTCCGACACAGGCAATGTTGCCTCATCTGTAAAGTGGAATTAATCATAGTACCTGCTAAAGTACCTTATAAAAGGTTGCCACAAGCATTAAATGAGTTAATTCCTAACGGCAGCCTCACATAGTACAAGGTCCATGAACTCTGGCTGTTGTTTCTGCTGTCCTTGTGGTTGTTACGGCCATATTTCCATAGTAAGCATTTCCATCATTCATGACACTCAGAAGGCAGGCAATTAGATAACACAGCCTTTGGATTAAAGGCTAAATGGGGGATATTTTTAATTTGTCTCTTCTATTGATGCTATTCCTACAGAATTATGGAAAAATCTCCCACCTTCCCTGTATTTTTACTTAAGGACATTAGCAGAGTGGATGTATGTGTCTATGTGACATCTTATTTTCTTATTAACAGCAAAAGTGGCAGAACCAGGACCTTTCCTCCTGCCATCTGCCTCTTTGTGTCCCTGAATTTGCTGTTCATCCCTTCATTCCCTGGAGGGAGATGATTATCCACTAGTGCTTTCAGCAGTGTAGAATTTCTCTCAAAAATCTCTGTGCCCAGGATGATTGTCTTAATTTGTCACCTTCCAGGAAAACATCTGAGTATAGTATGTTATTCACAGATTTCCACATCTACTGGGATTTGAGACTGTCCCTCAGGGTTTTCTGCAATCAACATATATAATAGCACCACGACTAGGTTTATATGCTGAAAACATGATGCAGCATTAATTTGGGTCATTTTTACAAGCCATTATGCATCGATTGACCAAATTAGCTGAATGTGATGTGAATTGATTAAGGTAGCTAGATTTGCTAATTGACTGTATCAAAATAAAAATCGTTTTGATTGTGTAGATGCAGACTAGAATAATGCAATGCATTATGGAGTATTACGTGTGTGCAGTGACTTACTGTGGCTCACATGCACTGGACAAGGGTGAAAGGTTAAAGGTGCTAAAGGCTCTTCTGGTTTAGAAATTGATATGGAGGCAGATTTCTGGTATGGATTGTAGAAGTTTGTACACGAGCTCAACCTCGATCCATGTCAACTGTCACTAAAGAAGAAGAGACAGTAAAAATGAAGCAGAGGCCATGGAGAAAGGGATCTTCTTTGTTGCCCATGAGAACATCCTTCCTAGTGCGCACTGCCTAGTACATACTGTTCTTTCTCATTCCAAGTCACAGAGATAAGTAAAAAATCCTGAAACACTGGATAGTCAATGGAAACGCTGAGACAAGAGCACAATCCCGAAAGACTTGAGGAGTCCAGTTTCAACAGTCTTATCAGACGGGTACTGCATCATCTTGAGTGTGGGTTCAGTGCATCCCTCTGTGCTCAAACTCCCTGGGTTCTGGGCCCAGCTTGCCAGTTTCACTCAGTGGCTGACACTGGGGGTTCACTTAACTCTTCTGCATCTCAACCTCCTGATCAGTAAATTGGGTATAATAGAGCCTGTCTCATAAAGCTGTGTTATTCGACGAGATAAAATTATGTAAAGCACTTAGCACAGTCTCTGGCACATTCTAAATCCTCAATAAATATAAGCTCTTTATTATCCTTATTATCATTCTGATTTCAGAATACCTTCCCCCTTTCATCACCTCTGGTTGGTCTTGGCCTCTGCTGCTCAGGGATGCTTCCTCCGCGATCCCGAAGCCACCAGAGCTGGCATGCTGTTTCAGGGGAACTTCCTATTGCAGCGGCTTTGGGTTACATTGTGGCCAGCGAAACCGGCGTGACGGCCAACTCTGCCTAAGGGAAAGAGGCTTGATGCCATTAACATACTGCCAGCATGACAGAATTTCCCGCTGCTAAGATGAGCATCTTTGCAGAATCAGAATTAGTGTTAGTAGTATTAGTAGAGAGAACTCAGAGTAAATTAAATGATCATTCTGCAATCAACTTGCAAACTGCCCTTTTACTTTTAGCGAAATAGGGAGCTCTTTTCTGACGTGTGTTTCTGGCACAGATTACCCACCTTGGCTGCCCTCTGGAGAATAAGGAGAGCTTCCTCTGCATATTCTCTGCGGATAGGTTTCTAACTCTGGCAAGTAGAGACAGCCACGCTATTATTCACAGGAGCGGATTCACAGGCTGCATCTCCCGTGTGAGTGAAAGCATTTCATCAAATTGTCGTGTTGTTTCAAGCAAGGTTGTTTATGGCCATAAAGAGGGCTCCAACCACTCACTTCGAAACCAGGTACACAAACACACATCCTGCCTGGAGTTCACTCCTCGCCCTATCGCTAATCTTTTTCTCAACTTTCAAATGCTCGATGCTTTTCCCAAGCTATGGCAATAATCTTGGCACTTTTCGAGAATCAGTCCATTTTTCAGGCGCTTAATCCTTCACTGAGTTACATTAAAAGTTTTATCCTCGTAAGTCTCAAAACCAAAAATATATTCATTCGAAGTCTGCTTCTGGGATTATCTAAATCAGAGAGTGCACTGTCTTTGCGGTGGTTAATCCTGGCTGTGCCTTGGAATCCACTTGTGGTGATTTATGGGGATGTCTGGGCCTCAACCCTAGAGATCATTGATAGGTGGGGATGAGGCATAGCAATGGGCACTTCTGGAAACTTCCACAGGGTTTACAATGTACAGTCAGCCTGTGAAACATGAGCTTCATGTTGCCCCTCACTGTCCAACGGGAGAAACTCCTTTCAGAAGTTAGGGCTGAGGAAATGTTTTTTTCTAACACAGACTCAGCTTGCTTTCTTCTCCTAAATAGAGAGACTTATATAATACACTTTATTTCTTTTTATACCCGGCATAAGGAAGCTTAGAGGAAATTTTGGGTTCAGTCACAGAATCCGTTTTAGCTTTCCTGGCAAGTAGATTCAATCCCTTCTTTTTGGCTTAATTTTATTCTCTCTCAAAAATAAATTCGTTATACATTTCATTGCACGTTTCTTCACATTCTTGAGGGAGATGCTTCTTGTCTCTGCTCTTCAATTTTTCTCAACTATAAAATGAAGGGTGAAAATGGACTAAATAATAATAATTCTTCTTATTATTATTCCTGCTGTTTCTTGAATACCCGAGGTACCAGGCGCCGTGCTAGGGAATTTATACGTGAAACCCATGTCAGTCGCCGTTTCCTCCCTCAGGAAGGGGGTAAATTTGGATTCAGGACCCCTTCCTCACAATCTATAGCCTATTCAATTTCTAATCAGGAAATCCACCCCTCTCAGGGATTTCTGTGCATTCTGAGCAGGAATCCCAGCTCTCATGGCTGCAGAAACTATTTCCATTTATAAGAATCTGCTCCTTTGCCCTGGATGCAAAACTCAACTTTCCCTCAAACTTGCCATATAAAGTTTTCTCAAAAAAAGCTTCATGAACAAATTAGTTCTTCCCCAAAACTGAAGGAGGCTGTTTACCCTGTACATTCAACTGCATATTAGGCCTTTTTGATCTGAAAAGTTCCATTCAGCCACCCTAACAAGGGAAGGGTTGGCCCATTTTCTCTTTCCCTAAATCGGGATCAGCAAACTTGTTCCATCCAGTGCCAGAGAGTAAGTATTTTAGGCTTTGTGGGTAATGTGGTCTCTGTCATAACTACTCAGCTCTGCCCTTATAGTGTGAAAGCAGCTGTAGACAATACATGAACAAATGAGTGTGGCTGTATTCAATACAACTTTCTTTACAAAATACAAGTGGCAGGACAGACTCGGCCTGTGGATTAAAAATTGCCAGCCTTGCCCTAGAAAATTCTTTTTGATATCTTGCGGGTTCTTTCTCCCTTCTCTATCTCTTTTTGTCAATCCTATTTGCCATCCCTATCATCACCAACAATCCTAAATTATCTTTTCTGCCTACATGGAGCAATTCTCTCTTTGTCTCCAGAACCTTGGCATCTGGTGGTACCTAAGCGCCTGGGTGTCAAGCTCTACTCCAAACTCTTATGAAGATGTTTTTCCAAGCAAAGATGATTCTCCTATTGAAAGGGATTCTGGTGCTAACTATTTAGATAATACAATGTTCTCTGCCTCATCAAACTCCTATCATCTCCCATCAATCTTGTGAAGCAGTGGTCAAAAACTCTAACGCCTTCGAGATCAGGCAGTGGCCAGGTAGGTGAGACCACAGGGAGTCGGGAAATGAGAGGGGAACTGAGGCACACTGTGCCTGAAGAATTCGCATCAATCTTTAGAAACGATGATGTTTGTCGACAAAACCAACCTATGGACTAAAGTTATCCCTCTGACTACCAGTGTGCGAGCTGTTCTCTAAGGTTTGTAGGTGTTATTTCTACACATTTGAAACTGAGACTCAAAGTCCGTGTGGTTTCTCCGCAGCTAGTAAGTGGCAGGGCACTTTAGCAAATCCTCATTGAAATCCTTTTTACTATATGCCAAGCCCTGTGGTTGGCCTTGGGGATACAGTTCCTGGCCTCAGGGAATTTGCAGTCTACTGGAGGTGAGACACCATCACAATATTCCATGAGAGGTGCCGCCATGGGGATTGGTTGGGGTGCTTTGCACTTGCGTGGTGGAGTCATCAAACCCAATCATATGTGAGGGCAGCTTCCTGGATGATGTGATAGCTCACTTGATGTGCAAAAGACAAGTGGGATTCCATGAGGCAAGTTTTATACTGAGCCAGAAAGCCAAGGGCCAGCAAGTGCAAAGGCCCTGAGGTGAAAAGAAGCATGCTCCTTTCAAGGAAAGACATAGAACACTGAGCCAAAATGGAAGAGTTTCAGGAGAAGAGGCTGGGGAGAAAGAGAGGCTCAGGTCATCATGTATCTTGAAAGGGGTTTATTCCTAGGGACACTAGGGAGCCATCAAATGGTTTTGAGTAACAAATTTACATTTTGAAAAGATCTTTCAAGCTAGATTATGGATAATGAGTTTGAAAGTTGTAAGTCTAGAAACCAGAGTGGGCTATGGCAGTAATTCAAGTGTGAGGTGGTGGTGGGCTAAACGAAGGTGTGAGTTTGAGAGAGCTGGTCAGAGTCATGAAGTATTAAGATAGTGCTTTGATAAGCACTCAAGATTTCTTTGATTACAGAAGGAATCAGGGAAAGGAAGCAGTCAAGAGTAATGTCCGGGGTCCCTTTTGAGTCTTCTACTTTCTGGTTTCAGCACAGAAATTTAGCACCAATTAGGAAAGAATGAGGTGTTATAGAATTGGACTTATTAATGTAAACTAGACTTGCACCTTCCCCCCCTTTTTTTTTTTTTGGTGAGGAAGATTGGCCCTGAGCTAACATCTGTGCCAATCTTCCTCTATTTTATGTGGGATGCTGCCACAGCATAGCTTGATAAGCCATGCTAGGTCTCTGCACCCTGTATTTGAACCTGTGAACCCCAGGCTGCCAAAGCAGAACATGTTAACTTAACCACTCTGGCACCTGGCCAGCCCCTAGATGTATACCCTTTTTGGCCATGCCACTGCACTCTGGGTCGTGGCTATTTCATCCTGGCAAAGATTTGTGCTTTGCCTCTTTCTCTGATTTCCCTTTCCTGTACCTTCTTCTCTCTTTTGGATCTATCTTCTTCCTTTCCAAAGCTCAAGGCACTGTTGAGTCTCTGGTGTTTTCATGTTTCCTAAGGGAAACTTGGGCGAGCTGCTTCATCTGATGGCTAAAGGCATCGAAGACCTAGGCTCAAAACCCAATTTAGCCACTTAATAGCTGTGTAAACTTTGGCAAGTTCCTTAACCTCTTTGTGCCTCACTTGTTTCACTTTAAAATGGGTTAACAGCAGTCTCTCCCTCCTAGTGTTGTTGAGAGTATTAAATGAGTTAACACCTGAAAGAGTGCCCAGCACAGAGCGAGGGATCAATAAATATCAACTATTATTTCAGCATTCCATTTAAGCCTCACGTTCTCTCATCCCATTTTGTGAACCTATACTCCCGAAGTTACTATTTCATCCCATCACCATGAAAACTCTCATTCCTTTAGAAGATACAGCTGCCAGAGATCTGAGAAACTATTTGATGGGTATGAGTTGATATTGGCCAACCCAGGATTTTTCCAATTTAAAAGAACTTTGGAGAGTTTGGAAGCAGTATTATTGCTCTCATTCTTTGGAGGGTACTGGGTAGATAACATCCTCTTTCTGCCTAAAGAGAGAGTGGCTTGGCTGCATTATGACATTACCAGCATAGCATAGTTTCTCATGTTAGGATTACTATAGAATTCCATTCATTCATTCAACAAATACTTGTTAAGCCTTTCTAGAGAACCTGACACCTGGAAGCAAACTTTATATAACCCCTTTATTTTATATACCAAGCTGTGCCCAGAAAGATTGAGAGACTTGCTAAAGACCAACATCTATTTAACATCAGAGTCATTTCTAGGACAGGAGGCCATGGCATTCTCCCATTTCCTCTGAGCAATAGGTTCCAAATTTGCTTTGTAGAGGAACTTTTAGATACTTTTACTACATAGTACTTTTAGTCTACATAGTACTGTTTACTCTCCAAAATACAGTTGATGCTTATTTGTGGTAGTCATGTTCTATGAAAGTTGCTGCAAACACCGAATTAGCAAATACTGAGCCATTGCTCCTAGGGGAAATGCAAGATTGCGTTCCTATGAGCCCCTGGTCCTAACATTTTCATCAATGAACCAACACATAACCTTCTTTCATATGTTTGAAATTTAAGGAAATCTGTGATTGTGTTTAAACAACTCATTTAATACATATTATTGATTTATGAACACTGAACTCATGGCCAGCATCACTGTAACTCAGGCCTGAACAAAGCTCATCTAACATGCGTATTTTCTCCGTAAGGTGCATCACAGTCTTCTTGCTTTTAGGAACCCTAAATAGCACTTCAGTCCTATGCTGGGGTCATTTTAAACGGCAAAACCACCAAGAGAAAGCACAAAAACGTGGAAAATGTGGCACAGAGTAGACTGGGAGGAGGACATGTTTACAGTATGGAGGTTAAAACAAGAAGTCATGGCGTCGCCTTGTTCAGCCTCTGCTGGGAACATGTACATCTGGTGACAAGTATTTTTGTCGCTCTATACATGTCCACACATGATTGCAAAAGTACCTCAGGTATTGATTTTGGTGTTACACGTAAATTTTAGTGGGTAGGCCACTTGACAAATATGGAATCAATGGATAATGAGGATTGACTGTACTTTGATATATTTCTTATCTCCTCAATACTTGCATTAAATATTTTTTATCTCTACTGCATGGTTTCATAAATTATAACAGACAATAGTGAATTGGTCACACAGGCATCGAACAAGGCCTAGAACTTAGTAGACTTCATTTATTGATGGGAAGACGGCTCCTAGGGCCTGGAAGTCAGGAGCCAGGCTGACTGAATTGAACCCTTACTTAACTGAGCCTATAGATACCATCAAGCTCTTCAGAGCTTCCTTCATCAGTTCCCATCACTTGACGACAACCCACCATTTGATGCTAAAAACTCTGTTCCACTATACAAGCACTTTGGTTTTCTCTTTATGTCTGTTTCCAAGAGAGTGCAGCTTTCATTTACCAGCTCACCATTGTCTAGCCTCTGGCCAGCACTTGCAGAGAGAAAAATTCAGAATTCACTATCCAACTTCCAATCAGTGGCTTATGAACCCGGGTAACCTGCTTTATCTTAATAGTGTGATAGCAACTGGCAAGGGCAATAACATGAAGATAAGGCTGGACTCATATCTCTCCCTGTCAACAGGCCTGGCCCCCTGTTCATTTTTATTCTTAAATAAGTGACTCAATCAATTCTCCCTTGCTGAGTTCCTCGTGGCAGCCTCTGTGAAGTTGTGGGGAATGTTAATCACTCACCATCAGCTCTGGAGACAGTGGAATTTTATAACTTTTGTTTTGTTTTGTTTAAATGGAGCCATTTTCCATAAGATAAATCTGCCTTTAAAATCAGAAAAACAACTTCTGCAGAGACTGCCTTACAGATGTTGCTGCTGGGGGAGAGACATACATCACCTTGGCTTCATAGTGGGGGCCTGTGTCCAAGGGATGAGGAAAATGGCTTATCTGGAGGGACATGGGGTAGGGGTGGTCATCCTTCTACCATTGCAGTAGAGTAGGAATGGCAACAGACATCTAAATGGTGTTAAATGCAAGGGCATAATAAAAATTGTCAAAATTACCAAAGGAGAAATGGGGGAGAAAGCAGACATCTGGTCAACCTAATCAGCCTTAGAGATCAGTTAACCTAGGTCCTCAAACCCAAATTACTCTAGAAACACAAGCTCAGTCTCCCTTCCACAGACATTTCTCCAGGTTACAGCCCATGCTCATGAATTCTATATCAGTTGGGGAGAAGGCCGAAGCATTTTGTTTACCTCCTCATTCTGCCTTACCTTCTATTATACATTTGCTAGCACAAATAATGACATTTGAAAATTATACATATTGAGTGTGATAAAAAAATTCAGCCCTCGTTTCCAAAAGAGCTGATCACCTTACAGGAAGAAGCAATAAATCTAAAGGACATCAACAAGATGAATAATCATTTCAGGCAGCTTATGGTCCTCCAAAGCATCGTTTCTATTTTCACTGTGATTATCTTACCTTAATCATACCCCTGTGTTACATTATTGCTTATAATAAAAGTCCACATATTGGAGAGGAAAAGCTTTTTTTTTTTTTTTAAAAAAAAAGCATTTTCAGGGAGGATTAGAAATTATTTGAAATCCAAGCAATAGCAAGCCTAACAGGAGACCAACTTATACACTTCTGCATTCAAGGGTTTGAGAGTGGGCTAATAGTAATTAAGGGGAAAAAGTCAGAAATATGTTACATTCTGCCATCTCCATAATTAAACAATAGAACTACTATATCATTTCACACAGACATTGTAAATACTAAATTAAGAAGCTCCGATGAAATGTCAGAAGCATTTTCTTATGAGTTTATATCAGCCATGTGGTTATCGTATTGATTCTGCATGCCAATGAGATAACATTCCATTGTGTTTATTTTTCTCCCAATTGCCTTCCAGAAAGTAATAAAATTAAATCCAATATGATATTAAATGTAAATATGCATGGATATTATATGTAAATACCCACTTTAGACTCTCTTTGCTTTTTGATATTTTCTGAGCATAATGTTGTCAAGCAACAGTAATATTCCTTTCCCCCACATGGCCCACCCTCACTTCCAGTACCAAGAGAGAAAACACCTTTTGTAATTCCACTTGACATTTGTTTCATGATGTGTGGAAAAAGAAATACCAAAAACAAAAAATTGCCTTTAAAAGCTACTGAGCTAAAAGTTTAAGGGTTTTTAAGCTAAGAAAGTTTGATTTCTGACAATGAAGCCTTGAATGGGCGTTTGCTGTAGGCTTTATTACACTGCCTTACTTCTCATGTTGATTTTGTTTTCCTCTAAATCTGTCACTTCATGTTAATTGGATGATCAAAACACTTGCCCTCATCTGACTGTTGATTGAAATATCCAGCTAGGACTTTGTCCTTGCAACTCAAACATCAACAAGACCTTTCTATTAGTAGAAAACAAGGCTTTTTATCAGGAGGAAGCGACCAATCATCTTGGCTAACTTAAGAAGACCAATACAAGAATCTGGCTCTGAAAGGACATGCAAATTGGTCAGACGTGGTGGCCCCAAACGAGAGTCACAAAGGAGATCACAAGGTTAGCAGAGGAAGGGCGTCCGATAGAAATCAATTGTGTTAAAGATGTTGTAACTGAAGCCTGGAGGAATTAAGAGGCTTGCTCATCATGCCTCAACCTCCTTCTATTGCCCTGTTAGTTTCTTTCGTGGCAGAACTTCTATATCTTTGCACATGTTGCTCCTTCTGTCCAGGAAGAGTAAGCCACTTGCTTCTATCAGAGATTTGTCTCTGTTAATCAGAATGATTTATTTGCCCTTTTTTCTCTCTGGTTTGTATGTCCCTGCATCTAGCAGAGTTCTTGGCACATGAAATTCTTAATAATTGTTTGGTGATAGGATGCTCAAGGTCACACAGCTAATTAGTGACAGATTTGAGATTAGAACTCATATTTATTTATGTGTGTGCTTTCCTCCTATTACTTTGTGCTTCCTCCTCTTCACAGAATCTATAGAAAAGCTTATCATTTCATCATTTCCTCAGGAAAGTAGCTGAGAAGTGAAGGATGAAATGTATGATTGGATTTCATTTACCCATGATGCAAATTGGCATTTTCTTTTGGGCAATAGGGCCTTTTTTAAAAAAATAGACTTTAATTTTCAGAGAAGTCAGCAAAACTGTGCAGAATGTTTAGGGGTTTCCCACATACCCTCTAGGCTCCCCCCCACCAACTTCCCTCATTATCAACATCCTCCACCAGGTGGTACATTTGTCATAACTTATGAACCTACATTGGCACATCATTATCACCCCAAATCCACAGTTTACATTAGGGTTCACTCTTGATGTTGTACGTTCTATGGGTTTGGATAAATTTAAAATGACGTATATCTACCATTATAGTAACATAAAGAGTTGGTTCACTGCCCTAAAAATCATCTTCTGTTCTTGACCTATTCATCCCACCCTCCCCCTAAACTTTGGCAACCACTGATTTTTGTATTGTCTCAATAGTCTTGTCTTTTCTAGAATGCCATATAGTTGGAATCATACAGTATATATAACAGGACCTTTTAGTAGTTATTTCTATCATGGAAACACCACTGACCATAGTTTGGATAAAAGCTACTGTCACATTTTGTGGGTGGGTCTACCTAATACTGTAATAACTAGGCTCGAAGGGAAGTTTTCAATTTTCCAACTGACTGTTTCTGCTACACAATACGGTAACAAGTAGAAAAAGTGCTTCTTTTTCTCTTTTTCTTCAAATTAAATACACATTAGACTGAAATAATAGATGTCCTTGGAGTCATGTTTACTGTTTAGATAATGTTACAAATGAATACAAACTCCCTGCTTCCTCCTTCCCCCCAGTTATGATGGGCTGTGCTAAATTTGTGCCTGGTTGCCGACAAATAGCTTGCCTTTACAAGGTAGTTGGCTGATCATAAAATAGAAATTATATATAAAATATTATATATGTATGCATAACATATACATATGTAACATATATTATATATATAGAGAGAGGAAGTGTGTGCGTGTGTGTACATGCTTGAGTGTTCATACATAATTAAAGGGCCTCACGTGTCTCTGGCCTCATTGTCTTTAATCTCTGACCAAACCAGGAAATCAAGTCAGACATGGACACAGATGACTGATTTTCAGGATCCTTTCAGGGAAAAGGCTCTTCAGTCAGCTAGGATTTTTAGGAGCAGCAATTTGAAGTGACCTTTGTTATGTTTTGTTATAAACATGCTTATTATGACTGTGTCTTTATTTCAAGTGTTTGTGACTTATGGATTCTAAAAGGCATTACTAATGCCTCAGTGATGCCACTCTTTCAAGTGTTGGCCAAGGTAAATTTGTTGGAGATGGCATCCTTGCAGCTGAAAGTGGAAAAAGAAATGAGATGATGCAGAAGAATGCAACTCAGTGATGGAAGTAAGGACAAGTGAATGTGCCTGATGCGCTGTCTCTCAGGGGGCCTCTATGTCTGGCTATAGGATCAGCCCTCTGGAAGGACTTGCCTGCTGCACATGTCTTCTCCCGGTAGCTCCATGCAGCAAAGTGGGGTGCACAAGCCTCTGGCTGCCTCCTTGGCTCTGGAGGCCAAGCGGTAGTGCATTCCTCCCACACATGCTAACTCAGGGAGTACAGAGTAATGCACTTGACTTGTCCCCACTACAAGGTGTTTCCAACTCTCCTTTCCAGCTCACGTCATAGTCAGATCATAGTAGAACATAGCGGAGCATTTGGAAGTACCTCCACCAAACTCATCACCCTTATCTCCGCTCTCCCATTCCCAAGTGACAGAAAGTAATGTAGTCCTAAGGTCCCATGTGGTCATTTTGCTTCCATCTTTATTTGGACCAAAACTGACTTGCAAAAATGTCTGTGTTGGCTCTATTGTCAACTTTATCTCTCTTTTTTTAACCCAGAATTCTACAGTTTACTCCCCCTAACCGCTGCAACTGGTCTAAAAGTGAGACGCTGAGCCACTTAACCGGTTTTCTTTATACCTGCCAAATTATCAGTTTGACTATTTTTTATTGACCTTTCTGAATCCACTGTTGACTCTTTTGGGCTCATATACACAAAAACTTTTATTAGCATGAAAGAACAGGTTCCCAGCAGTGAAGCGGACTTGAATCAAAGAAAAATTTCTTTCTTCAAACTTCTAACTTCCATCTTAAAGAACATGTAAGTCTGTCCAAAGATAAGTTTAAGATTTTAAAGTTATCTCACATTAGTGAGAACAACTTGGAGCAATAATCATTTAAATGAACCATCAAAAAATGTCAACTCTAAAAAAAAGTATTACCAGCCCCTCACAGAATAAAATTATATTCACACATGCTCTAAAATTTAGAATGAAAAATTTTGTTTGGCACCATTTTAAAGAAAGCATTGAGGGAGAGGGAATGTGAAGATGTATCTTTATGTCTGTAGGAAGAATATTTTCATTTTTTTAAACCATCGATATCTTAAAGATATGGTTCTAATTAGCGATGCTGGGGGTTGAGGCACATTCGATCAAACTTGTAGCTTATTCATTTTAATAGACCTTATTTAACTAACTGAAGAAAAGCAAAGTTCATATTGTTCCTGTCCTTTAGTTGTGATCAAAATATTAAAGGGTATTTCAGCGTAAACTAGTTATCTTAATTGATATGATGCACAGCAAAATATATTGATCCGCATGAATTGGTCCGAGATCAATCGTCCTTTTGAAAAGAATATTTACATTTAGGAAGGACCTCAGAAACTCATTGAATCCAAAGATTAAAATTAGTTTCCCCTTAACAATAGTGATTAGTTGGGTTCCTTGTACCTCGAGTAGTTTTAAAAATTAATCCAACATCTCTGAGATGCTTTGCAAGATTGTTCCTCAGAGCATATCTGTGAGGCAAGAACGTGCAGAAGATGGTGCAGCCCGTTCTTTTAGCACATTAGCAGATGGAGAGAACTGAGTCCCAAGCCAGTTGGGTGATTTGGCTAAAACCACAGCATCTAAAGTGATTACTGCAATCCGAGAATAGAGTTCTCAACTCCTACCTCCCATCTGTTCTTTAACGAGAGTTAGGGAGCCAATTATCTGTTCTTTTGTAAGAAGAATCTACTGACTATATTAGTAGAGATAGAGCAAAGTTTGCCTAGACTTCTCCACTCCTGTTCTTCTATTCTTACTGCACCCCATCCTTCTTACCTACCCGCTTTGCTTCCAACCACAATATTCTCATCAGCTGTACAAAGCCTTCTGCTATAGGATGCTCTGGGAGAGGGGTATGTGTACTCAGGTGGTAAAGGAGATCCTTGATAAAGGAAGCCTTTATTAACCATTTTCTCTGTTCTAAATGCAGCTCTGGGTACTTGGTACCATTTCTTATTCCAGTCTCACTAGAACTTATTGAAGCGGGACCATATTTCATGATACATATGATATATGCTACATAAAGAAATTTATGGTGGTGGTGCTGGCAGTGGCAAAGTGGAATGTTTATTGAATCAGAAATAAAATACTGGATTCAGGCTTTGGCTGTTATCACCACTAAACCTGTGTGAACTTGGCTAACACATGTTTTTTCTCTCTGGACTTAATTCTCCCACCTGGAGTATAGGCAGGGCACAGTAGACTAGACAAACACTCAGACTGTGCTGCCTCTGAAATTATAGGAGAATGTGATGGAAATTGTTCAATCGAGGTGGGAAAGCTCAGTGGTCCTCTCAGGGGTGATCACATTTGCAAGGCTGCTTTTCAGTCCTAGTCCATTTAGGCCAGTGTTCTCAACGCTGGCCATAAATCACAGTCATCCACATCCCCAGAGCATTTGCAATCTCTAATACTAAGCCTGTTGATTCAGGGGGTCCCCTGGGTACCCATAGCTATATTTTTAAAAAGTTTCTGATAAGTACTTCTAGAGGGGTAGCTCAAGTTAAGAATCACTACTGTACACTGAGGAATTCCAAAAATAGGGAGAGATATTTGGCAGAATCAAAGCTTTCCTGAGACTTTCACTCACACCATCTATTTGGTCTCAATGTGAGTCTAGACCTACCCATTAGGCAAGTGCTTGGGCTGCGGAGAGTTTGGGGAACTGGAAAAGTATTGATTGTAGAACGCAAGTTGAGTGCTGCCTGTGAGGTCAAGCCTCATCTGCTTTGATTTCATCCAGACCCTTTTCCCTTGCCTCCAATTCAACCTGGATAGAGTTTTAAATCTTTCCTTAAAGAACACCCATTAACAATGATGAAATAGTCTGGCTCCCAGATCCATTCAACCCCTCAAGCTCTAAGATGAAATAGAGGCATCAGCATTGTCTAATTTTATCTTTGGAGCTAATTAAGCATCCTGTGGGATGCACTAAGTCTAGGATGTTATTTTGCCTAAAGTAATGGACAGTCACTAAGGATGAACGATTTTGGGTCCCCAGGCCAGTATTAATCTGGTTGTCTTAAGGTAAACACATCTGGTGTTCAAAAATGCTCTCTCTCATCTAAATCAAACAGCTACTTTAAGCTGGAAATCCCCAAACACAATATCTTCCATGTAATTCCACAGCTTTCCAGGATGAAGGTTGTAACAAATGTTTTCCTTACTCAACTGATATTTAGACCTTTCCTTTGTTGGTATCCAAGAAAACACAATCTTGTGTGGCTTTAAAATGCATGGTCTCTCATTTTGGTGTTTTTTGGCAGTTGAAGCTGATTGAAAATGAGCCACTCACTAGTTTTAGAGTAGTCCACCTTTTCTGCTTCTCCTCTGATTTCTTGCATCTGAGGAAGAACATTTACCTAATGGTCTTGTTCTGAAATTAACAGGAAATTGATTATTAATACTTCCCCCTCTTTCTTTACAATGTTTACCTTTGGATACCTTTGTGATTTGGGGGTTCCCAATCAGGATGGATGGAAAACACTGGCCGCTTTTCAGAACAGGATTCTACCCATGCTTGGCTTTGAGATCTATCAAAGAATAAACCTGTAATCTCAATACTTGTAGTCTGAATCTGCAGGTTACAAATGGAAGTCACAATTCCTGTGGCAGGCATTTTGTTAGGCTGTCAGTTAGCTCATTTCACTGCCGTTTCCTAGTTTTAACATTCTCTTTACATAAATAAAATGTAACACTGTGAAAAATGAAACACCTGAGCAAAAACACATGATGAGGTGCCCCAAAGAGCACTCACATTATTCATTTCAAGCGGTTGGTTGGTGTGCGATCTTCGCTGAATATTGCAGCATTAGGTGTATTGCTAAGGTTATAAACTGAGTAAGGAAATAAAATTGCTCTTGGTCAAGGATCACCTTCCAGCATTAAATAGCTTTTGAATATTTATGGAGAACATGGAATACCATAGTGGTGTTTAAAGATGATCTCAGAAATATTTTTCCTCAGTTTCTCCTTTGATTCAAATAATGATGGAATTTCAGGTCTAGAAAGAACTTTAAAATAAGTTCTAGATAAATGGTGAGGATAAACTTTCCCTAGGTTACACAGTTGATTTTTTTTTTTAATTGTTGCACACTCCTTATTTTGTTTTGTTTTTGGGGAGGAAAATTGGCCCTGAGCTAACATCTGTTACCAATCTTCCTCTATTTTGTATGTGGGACTCTACCACAGCATGGCTTGATGAGCAGTTTGTAGGTCCATGCCTAGGACCCGAGCCTGTAAACCCCAGGCCACTGAAGTAGAGCATGCGAACTCAACCACTACTCCACCAGGCCAGCCCTTACACAGTTGGTTCTTAACAAATCTAGTCTAAAACTCCAATCTGCCATCTTCCAGTCCTGACATCCTTCCACAAAGCCATGTATCTCTAGAAAGATGAGGAACCAGACTTTTCCCTATCTTTATGGTAGTTAACCCATCCCAATTTTATCAAGTAAATTATTATTTCGGTCTTCTACTCTAGCAACTCCAGAGGGCTTTAAAAAGAGCTCATAAAGGGACCAATAGAATTTATTTCACAAAATCTCACTTGGTTAAAACGTGTTACAAGGAACCAAATTTGTTGTTTCGAAAGCTATACAGTGCTAGTTAGTTTTCTCTTTCATGACCATAACAGAAACCTGTAACTTATGAAAATATGTGCCATTGGCCTGAAGAGTGGCCGTAGTGTCTGCTTGTACCCAGTTTATCATTAATAAATCATGTCCAATTCAAAACTCATTCTCAACTAACCATGGCTCATAGCATGACGTTGATATAAAGGACAATCATGCTCAAAAAATTATGTAATTGCCTTTAGGGACTGAGACAAAAGCTTAGGTCTTTTATCCTCTGTGTAGCGGATTTTCCATCACAGTCTAAATCCTCCCAAGGATTCCTGGAGGAGTGAACCCCGCCAAGTTTCTTCAGTCACATTTTTCTGGCTAAAACACAGATATCTCGGTGCTACAGATAGTGCATTAAACGTGCCCTAACTTGTAGAATCAACACAGCCCGTGAATCCTAGTAACCCTTTGGCTTACCTCTGAAAACCAGCCATATCTACTTAGTTTAAAGGGGAGAGAAGGGTTGGGACAGAAAGGAATGGGAAGGAACACTGAGCACAACAAAACACCAGCACCTTCCAACTCTCTGAGTCACATGCAGTGTTGTAAAATGACTTACAGCCCTGACAATGTTGGCAGAACATTCAGCATGGATCATGCATTTCAAGCACATGATGCAAATGCTTTTTGGCTCACGATTACAGGCTAGTAATTTCCGATGCTCTAGAGCTGTTCCAAATAATTCATTGTATTTGCTTTCTGTACTGAGTCCCTTGGACTGATGACAGGAAGCCTTCCAAAAGTATGCCTTCTACTTGCTATATGACTTTGCTATTTCTCTCATGGCTGATGTGACCCTATGTTCTTACACAGAGTTTTACAGAACATTTGTGCAAAGGCAAATGATCTCCATTTCCTGGTCGCTTCTCAGAGTAAGCCTGCTCGCACAATGTGCTGAGATTGCCCAGGGTGTGGTCCAGTCAATGCTTTAAGCTGATTTCATGTTTGACTATGCGGTAAACCACAGGATCAACCACCCACTCTGATTTGACCAATAAGTCAGCCAAAAGAGTAATCATTTGGAGTGATTCAGCTGTAAAGACAGAGCTTTTTTAGATCATATGGAAAATCCACAGCTTCATTCTATGGTTGGAATTTACGTGTTTTCATTTGTAGTAATATTCTTAGGAAGATAGTAATGGGATACTGACAACAAATATACATATTCAAAGGATAGACATCAAGAATACTTCCATTTTTTATACAACGGGAAAGGTATCCTCATTGATAATTATTAGTTTGAACAGAAAAGTTTGTATCAACAAGGAAGAAGTTAGACATGCTTATTTGACTATTTTTTCCATTATCTGAGCAAGACTTCTGTGCTACTAACTGATTGGATGCTGGCTAGAACAGGTTGGTCATTCTAGTCAAGTCTGTTGGAGTAGCTCTTTGTAGAAAGAACAGCTGAGTAAATTCGATACATCTTTTTTCCAAGCATTTATATTCGTTTCTCAGCTCGCTCACCATAACTTAAATAATGATTCCGTGAACTCTTCTTTTTCTTCTCCTCTTTCTCTTTCTCCTTCTCCTTCTTCTTACTACTACTACTGCTATGAAGAATCTTAGAAATCATTTTACTCTGTCTATAGGAGGGAAACCCACTGAAGCTAATATCTTCACCATTTTTTATCCTTTTGGTCAAGCTCTCTTTGCCATTAAACTTCTTTTTGACCAGAACATTTATTTTACTTTATGATAGCTACTATTTATAAATCTTCTAAACAATGTTTTAATTTTATCTTTCTCTGAAGCATTCCAATCTTTATCACTTATTAATTAAAATATTAATTTTATAAGTTAAAGTTTTTTTTTTTTTTAAGAATGATTTTTTGGTGTGTGTAAAATATCCCAGCCATTGCTTCCTTACTTTGTGTGTCTTTGGGCAGTGAGAGATCTGACCACTTTCTGTGGTTACATTCAAGACTTAGAGGTTTATTAGGAGATTGTTAAAGAAAAGACATTGATTCTTATTTTATTCAGAGAATGGATTTTTTTTTACAGTAAAATATTCCAAGGTTTTCCTTTAAGTTAGTGGTTCCATTCTGGAGATAAGATTAAGGATGAAGTCTGCTTTTGTGATAATTATCCCCTTTTTCTCCCCATTCTGCCAAAATAAGAAGAGAGTTTAGATTGAAATGCATCTCAAGAGGCAGAAGACAGTGGCCCTGAGGTAAAAGCAATTTGAGGCTTCATCTCAGGTTGCTCTCTTCGCCATTCATTCATTTTGTGGCTTGAATGGAGAATGCATTGCCCAGGTTTGCCAAATATATGGAAAATAATTCTACCTCCAGTTCATTGTCCTCTTGGCTATTTTTCTCATTTTGAAGCTGTGTGGAACTATTTTGGGTCTTGCCAGTACACTTAACATTGCTTTAAAACAGATTTAATTCTCTCTACAAGACTGAATTTCCAATTCTCCATCCAACAGAGCAGTGCACTATTAAAGATCTACCAGGTGTTTCAATATGCACACATTTATCTGACTCTTCTTTTAGTTAGAAATCATAGGAAATGAAATTGAAGATATTTGGTTACAGTGTGATTTGATGAAAATACTGGTGTAAGAGCAGCTTTACGACTACTTGGCAAAGGTACAAACGAGATCCAAAATATTTTTAAACATAAATCTATATTCTCTCTGTGTATCCCTCCTTGATATGCACGGTCTCATGTTTTAGAGACAACTCTAAACCCCCAAACAATATCAGTTAGGAAAAGACAGGAAAAATGATCTGTGAACGATCTGCTTATGGTTTGTCCATTTGGTGGCTCATTCGCGATAAGTGGTTGAAAACACAAGACCAGCTCCCTGTTGCCATCACTGATGCTTTTGCGATGCCTGCCTCTTTTTTTTTTTTTAAAGATTTTACTTTTTTCCTTTTTCTCCCCAAAGCCCCCCCAGTTGTATATTCTTTGTTGTGGGTCCTTCTAGTTGTGGCATGTGGGACGCTGCCTCAGCGTGGTTTGATGAGCAGTGCCATGTCTGTGCCCAGGATTCGAACCAATGAAACACTGGGCTGCCTGCAGCGGAGCGTGCGAACTTAACCACTCGGCCACAGGGCCAGCCAGATGCCTGCCTCTTTTTAAAAAAAGGATGTGTGCTCACCAAGTGTCAATCAATCAAAAACTAGCTGAAAATCATGTTAGGAAATAAAGTTCTCTTATCTCCCTCCAGCTTTGGAAAGAGCTCATTGCACAAATTATAATATATTTATTAATATTTGAAATCTCATCACCAGACCTAAAGTTTGGTACACACTAGACACTCAATAAATATTTGTGGAATGGAAAAGAATTTACCTACATGTAAAGGATTTTCAAGCCACAATATCTGCTGCTTTTGCTTTATCCAGGTCATAATACTACTCCAAGCAATTCAGTTCTATTCTATTTTTTAAAGTGATTGAGCACCAACTGTATGTGTAAATGTGTGATCAATTTTTTTTGGGGGGGGGGTGAAGAGATACGAGTAAGAATGAGTGCCTGTATTTAAGGATCTCAGACTTGAAGCCAGGGTTCAGCGACTTCCTGAAATTGTACAAGGTCAGCAAAGCCTTGAGAAATTCAGAGAAAACCCGTGTACACAGCTCATCACAGTGGGTGCAGCCACCACTCCCAGGAATCAAGAAACTGAACGTTTAAGCCAAATTGCTATTAAGGGAACAAGAATATGGGAACTAACTTTGTTTTTTGTTTGTAAGAGGGAATAGAGCACAGCTAGGCCATTCCTTAGATTTACAATGCAGTCAATTCGACATTTGAAAGGTTAGAGACGACATTTTGAAGAGAAACCAACTGCAGTTTAACCGTGCCTCATTTTGGTGCCGGCTTTCTTGGGCCAAGGTTAAGGGAGTGGTCTGTCTTCCACTGAAACATATATTCATTTTTGCGCAGCGCAGCTTTGGGCTATCAAAAGTGCCTTATGCTCCGTGATTAAATCCTGTTACCCCGACTGGAGATGTGCTGCAGTGTTTACAGGACCATTAAAACCTTCCTCTCATGTCCTTTTCTGTTGCTCCCCGTCCCTGCTCCCTCTGCCAAAGCAGTGATGATTCGAAGTGACTTTCTCTCCATTTCCCTCGGAACATTTCTTTGAGATTTGTGCTGAAGCACTGTGGAGAGGCTGGGCCTATCTTTCACAGGATTTCAGCAGGGAAATCATAACCCCATTCGGTTGTGAAGAATGAAGAGGAAAAGGAGTTCTAAAGGCTAGGATGTTGGCTGAACTTTTTGGGGCCAAGACATCATTGTTCTTCCCCGTTTCTCCTAGTCTGGCTCCTGCTCTGACTCCTTTGAGGCCCATTCCTTCCCCTCCACAATCTCTTCCCAGACCTTTCTAATCCAAGAGTCAGTCTTTGGGATCTGAATGCTGGATCTACCACTTACTGGCTGGGTGACCTCGGGCAGCCTGCTTCACTTGTCTGTGCTTCAGTTGTTTATCTGGAAAATAAGCGAGTGAGAATAGCACCTATTTCGCAGGTTGCATAAGATGTAAACGAGTCCCTGTATATAGAGTAGTTGAAAATGCCACAGAATAGGTCCCACTGGTTTGCGCTCATTAGTTAATTTATTGAACTTCATGTAAAATCGGTTGAGAAGAAGGATCTGTGTCTAAAAAAGCTTGACGATCCCTACTCGAGTTGTGCCTCCTCCCTTGCTTTATGTGTTGAATAAATATATTGGTTCTTCTCCCTCTCAGACTATTAGGTTTGTCTCCCCTCCTCTATCCATCATCTGAACGAAGGCTTTTCCCAAAGGTCTGCACCCAGATTTCATGCTTCCTCTTGCGCTTTGGGACTTTGTTTCCATGGCTACAAGCATCAGCACCAGGCAAGCAACTTCCGTATCTCTGCTTTTATCCAAATTATTTCTTTTAAAAATACTATAAGCAAAACTCCTTTTAATCCTTTCAGTTAAAAGAATACAAAGTAGAGAGGCAATTACACGTTAGGAACAGCGCTGTGGTCTCCCAAAGACTTCGGACGTAGACCCGGCTCCTGTGAGAAGTTTGAAAAATAGATCTTGGTAATTGACTCCCTATGAATTCCAATTGAGAAAATAACTTTTAAATGGAAGCTTACTATGCAAAATCCTATATCTTCAAATCAGAAGCCAGCTTCCTCTTCCCTTGCATCTCCCTCCTGGGCTGTGTGAATTACTCTTCATTTTCCTGGTGGCAGAGTTGCCCGTGTTCATTAGCCCCCACCACATTAGCTGGTAATAACGTTAAACATTTAATGGTGCATTTGTACAGGAGGTCAGTATTAAGGCATGCAAAGAAAGGAGGCAGAGATGAAACAATAAAGACAACAGAAAAAAATAAAAAACATGTCACAGGTGGCTTGGCAGCAAAGAGCATCGTGATAATCTTTTCACCCTTTAAAGCATTTTCTCCTTTGCAGGACTATCAGGCTCAAAGCTCATGTTTCTCTTATTGTCCACTTGCTGTGGTTTTACAGTCTTGATGGGCACACTCAATAATATCAATTGGAATCAGAAATGGAATAAATTCTTTATAATATGACTTTGTCTACTGTGAAAAAACATAAAGACTGCTACTATTTATTGAGCACACATTCTGAGCCAAGCATTGTGCTAAGTCCTGTAGTGCATCATCTCATTTAATCCTCTCAGTAACTTCTGAGTATATCTCAGAGGGATATACTACTTTCATCTCCATTTTATAGGTAAGGAACTTGAATCTCAGAGAAGTCAAGGGACAGGTTCTGGTCATAGTTTATAAGAGGTGGAGCCAAAATTTCAATTCAAGGCTCATCAGAAGCCATTGCTGTTATTAACTTCTCTATACTGTTGTCTTGGTCCATTGGGGATGCTATTACAAAATGTCACAGACTGGGTGTCTTATAAATGGCAGAAATTTATTGCTTAAACTTCTGGAGGCTGTAAGTCCAAGAGGAGGGTGCCAACATGGTCAGGTTCTGGAGAAGGCTCTCTTCTCGGTTGCAGACTGCCAACTTCTCACTGTGATCTCACATGGCAGAAGAGGTGAGCTAGCTCTCAGGGGTCTCTTTCATAAGGGCACTAATCCCACTCATGAGGGCTCCACCTTCATGATCTAATTATCTCCCAAAGGCCCCATTTCCTAATACCATCATCTTGGGGCTTAGGATTTCAATATGTGAATTTTGGAGGGACACAAATATTCAGACCATAGCAACTGTTCTTCCAATTTATGTTAGTTAATAGTTTTTACCAATATACTAGTCAGCTCAAAATCAGGCCCAAAAGTGAGCACAGGGAAGCAAGAGAAGCAAAATGCTGAATAACACACAAATTAGAAAATCAGCCCTTGGTTTTCAAAATTTTTTGTCAAGAGTTGACAAAATCCCACAGCTTGCTCCGCATGCCTAAGTTCTTTAGTTTCAGTTGAGTTATCAGTCTAAATAGTGTGCTCTGAATATCCGTTCACGTTCATAGTAATTGACACAGATATGAGTACCCTCATAACTACATGTTTATGTATTGTGATGCTGTAATGGGAAGCAGGTGGTCCCTGACCAATGTGCTGTCAGGTCAGAGACCCAGGCCACTTCACCACACCCAAGTTGCGTGAGGCGAAGCATTTGCTGCAGTGTCTCCATTTTGTGTTTTGATATTGATTATTATAGCTGTCCAACGTGAGTCACAGCCATTGTATATAACCCACTGCCATGTCCCTGAAGAACTGTGGTAAAGGTAAAAACAGCTCCTCTGAAAGAATGATGAGTGATATAAATCTATAAAGGGCTTTTCCTGAGGAGGGACTGAAACCACATGCAATAAATATGTTCAGAACACAATCTTTGGCCATATCAGTGTCCATAATAAATATTTAGGTGGAATATAAGATTTGAAGCTAAATGCTCCAGAAGAGATACATTCATTAAGATCTCTCCTCCCTCTGGGCACAAGGTTTCTATCTGTTGAAGAGAAAGTATTATTTGAAACGCTTTTCAGCCAGGCACCAAGGGGCTCCTTTTTAACCAGAAAGCACTGTATTGATAAATGATATCCTCTTTGCACAAAAAGGTAGTCTCCTCAGACTAGATTCATTAAAAGAAAGGGCTCACACCTGGGTTTGATTGAGACATAATATTTATGCCTTAATCCTGGACACCATTTTCTTTTTGAATGCACTGGGGAATATTTAAGAGAAAATATGTAATAGGACAAATAGGCTGCTTGATCTCTAGTCAAGTGTCAGGGTCACTAGAACAAGCAGTTGAGAAAGACTGGGAAACACTGAGCCTGTGGTAGAAGACGCCCAGGGATCAGGGCCCTCGAAAGGCGAGTTTAGTTAATGTCGCTGCACTCCGCTGCATTCATTTGCCCAATCTTACCATTAATGTGCAACGAACTACAAGGCGTTTTTAGAGGACTGTGTATCACATGCTGGTCCTTCAAAGTTAATTATAAATACTATATAATATCAAAGAGTAATTATACAAAATGTTCTCTTGGTCATTAGAATTTATTTTGTTGGTGTCACATCTGTGCCTGCCTGGAAAGGATTTGAAAGTATGCTTTATCATTATTGTTCAATAAACCCAAAGCTTTGAGTGCTCTCTCCACAGTGTGCTAAAGTATGTTGCTTGAGTTTACTCTCTAGGGGCTTTTTGGTCTATACAATACACATGGAAAAGACAAGAAGAAATTATATTCTCCAGGCTTATTTAAAAATATTCCTTAGAGGGGTTGGCCCTGTGGCCGAGTGGTTAAGTTCGCGCGCTCCGCTGCAGGCGGCCCAGTGTTTCGTCGATTCGGATCCTGGGCACGGACATGGCACTGCTCATCAAAACCATGCTGAGGTGGCGTCCCTCATGCCCCAGCTAGAAGGACCCACAACTAAGAATATACAACTATGTACTGGGGGGCTTTGGGGAGAAAAAGGAAAAAAAAAATAAAATCTTTAAAACATATAAAAATATTCCTTGGACTGGCCTGGTGGTATAGCAATTAAGTTCACGTGCTCCGCTTTGGTGGCTCAGAGTTCCTGGGTTCGGATCGTGGGTGCAGACCTACACATTTCTTATCAAGCCATCATGTGGCAGGTGTCCCACAATAAAATAGAGGAAGACGGGCATATATGTTTGCTCAGGGACAATCTTCCTCGGTAAAAAGAGGATTGGCAGTGGATGTTAGCTCAGGGCTAATCTTCTTCAAAAAAAAAAAAAAAAGAGAAAACAGAAATGTTCCCATTGTTCAGAATAGTATATCCAAATGTACCATCATTCTGAGTGCAATGTGACCATGGCTTTCCTCACCTCTGAGAACTGAGTAAAAAAAAGGACAACACACATACACACAGGGGTGCTGAGCAGGAGCCCACACCGGTGAACTTCAAACTCTTTAAAATAGGAAGTTGTGAAGTGGCTGAGAGGACTTAAACTCCATCTCCTTGCCCCGTTTGCTCTGTAATACAGAACTGTCTGCTACTACCAGGACACCTACCCTTTGTGCAATAGCAACTGGGTCTCCTCCTGCACACATTGCTGCCCACCTAGCACAGCAAAACAGACCCAAGCCTCATGCACGCAATATTCTCTGACAGGATACCGAGCCCTGGGTGCGGTTCTGAGACAAAGGCAAAAGTGGATGGGCTGTCCTGGAGGGGTAATCTAAACCCAGGAAAGTGAAAATTAAGTTCCTTAAATGCCTCTTTCAAAGCAAACATTATTATGAAGACTTGAATTTGGTACTGTTAGGGTTTTTTTTTTGGTTCTTTTTTTGTTTGAATTTTACAGGTAAAAGTTGGAATTCCTTCTTAAATTCCAAGTTTTCTTGCTTTTTCACCAAACTTAATCCTATTAGCCTCAGTTCCCATGACACCAAAATGGAGCACTAATGATGATTTTCATGGAGTACTTTCAGCTTGTCATTGTCCAATCTCTCAGTCATTCCAGCTGATATCACAGTAAAATCGTGCATTCCTTGTGTATCTTTGCCTTGACTTGGTCCCAGCACAACTCCTGTGAGTGAGCTCCCAATTACCTGGTCACTCTTCTACTCCCTCCGCACTTTTCCCCACTTTGTACCCACTTTCTATCTCAGGTTACTAGCTTTCGGTCCTCAGATCTTTAGATGTGTCCAGAGACAGCCTTTCAGAGGCTTGGGCAAGTCCTGAAATCGTATGGGTAATTGTGTGTGAATAAATTTCGTGGTGAGATGGTCCACGGTTTTCATCAGTTTAAGAACCAATGACCTAGTGGGTCTCTATTTCCAGATCCTTTGACCTGTCTGCTAGCAGGTTTGGAAACTGTCCTGTCTGTGCTAAGCCAAAGGCCACTTCTATAATGCTGTCTAAGCAGGGCAAGCAGCCCATCCCCAGAAATCTTCTGCCTGGAGGACCTGATGGCTTCCAGAAGAGGGTAGAGATGGAACTTGAGTTGCCCCAGAATTCTGAGAATTAACGTTTTTGAGAGAATTCCTAAAAGAACTGACTTGGTACCCAACGCTTTCCCGGTAGAAGTCCCGGGGTTTTTGAGCATCTCTCTTTTCTTCCTGCCTGGTGACTTTTGATTCTCATCATCTGCTTGGGAATCTGCAGTGCCCTTGTTTGGATAAGTCTTGAATTGCTGTTCCCTCCCAGAGGAAGCAAAATCCTGTCCCTCTTTCCCCAGGTTCCTGCTCTTCTCCCCTGGTTGGCCACTTTTGGTCTTCTTTGCATTTCCCCTTCCCAGAGAGACCTCTGATGAAATGACAAGGGAAGCACTGTCTTACATTTCAGGGAAGCTGCAGTCAGTTAAATAACACAGAGCAAAACAAGGAATTCCAGCCACCCACACTTGCCTGTTAGGGTTTGGATTTTATAGAGCAATAATGCTCTATTCTCCTCCCAAAATAAAACCTTTCAGAACCCTTGTGCACCGTTGGTGGGATTGTAAACTGGTACAGCCACGATAGAAAACAGTATGGAGATTCCTCAAAAAATTAAAAATAGAACTATCATATGATCCAGCAACTCCACTTCTGGAAATATACGTAAAGGAAATGAAAACACTATGTCATGGAGATCTCTGCACCCTAGGTTCATAGCAGCATTATTTTCAATAGCCAAGACATGGAAACAACCTAAGTGTCTCTTGATGGATGAATGAATAAAGAAGTTGTGGTATATACACGTACAATGGAATAGTATTCAGCCATAAAAAGGAAACCCTGCCATTTGTGACAACAAGGATGGACCTTGAGGGCATTATGCTAAGTGAAGTAAGTCAAAGAAAGACAAATAATGTATGATATGTAGAATCTAAAACAAAAACACACCAGACTGGGGGGATTGGATGAAGGTGGTCAAAAGGTACAAACTTTCTGGTATAAGATAAATACATACTGAGGATGTAATGTACATCAGGATGACTATAGCTAAACGGCTGCATGGTATATTTGAAAGTTGTTAAAAGAATAAATCCTAAGAGTTCTCATCTCTCACACACACATACACACACACAAAATATTTTTTTTCTTTTTTTGTATCTTTGTGAGATGATAGATGTTAAGTAAACTTATGGTTGTAGTCATTTCACAATATCTGTAAGTCAAGTCATTATGCTGTACACTTTAAACTCACACAGTGTTGTATGTCAACTCTATAAAAATGGAAAAAATATATAAAAATGAAACCCTTTGCCTGTGAGTGTAGTTAGAGTTTACAGTTGGAGTTTCTTTTCACATTATGGAATCTCATGACTGAGTACAAGTAGGCTTGAACCTAAACTCATGGTATCTCTCCAATGGGTGCCCATGAGCCTAGACGTCCACAGGCATCTCAAACTCTAGTCACATAGCACTCATCCTTTTTCCTTCTAAATAAGCTCTTCCTCCTATATTAACTATATAAGTTAGAAGCAAACACTTCACCTAGTAATTTAAGCTAGAAAATCTGGAGATTTCTCTTGAGTCTTCTTTCTCCTTAGAATGCCACCTACAATCAATTTCTTTCTTCTTCCAATGTCAACCCCCAAATATTTCTCAAAGCTCATCTCTCTTCTCTGATTCAACTGTTATTGCCCACTTCAATCTTTTATCCTCTCTCACCTGAACTTCAGTATCAGGTCCTCACTGCTCCTTCAGATCCTTAATAATGATAACAATAAAGCAACGACAGCTAATGTTTAGTGGGTGTTTATCACAAGCTTTAAACTATAGACCAAGGCATTAGATGCCTTCTCATGTATCCTCACGTTAGCCCTGTGGGGGTAGGCTTTTGGGGTTATTACCTTTATTTCACAGATGGGATACCTGAAGTTTGCAGAGGTCAAGGAACTTGCTCAAAGTCACACATTTAGAATGTGGTGGAGACAAGATGCAAACCCAGGTCTGCCAGTCTTCAGAGAATGTGCTTTTATCACAGAGTCTATGATTTCTCTGAAAGCATAGTTGCCTGGGTTGTCCACTTAAAATATAAATGTCTTGAGCTGACCCCATGGCCTAATGGTTCAGTTCAGTGAACTCTGCTTCAGCAGCCCAGGTTCATGGGTTTGAATACTGGGCACAGCAGACCAACACTACTTGTCAGCCATGCTGTGGCAGTGACCTACATATAAAGATTGGCACAGATGTTAGCTCAGGGTAATCTTCCTCAAGCAAAAATAAGAGGAAATTGGCAACTGATGTTAGTTCACGGCTAATCTTCCTCAGCAAAAGAAAACAAAACAAAAACCCCCAAAACATATCTATATAAATTTCTTCTGTTTCAAAGCCTTAAATGGTCTCCCATTTCCTTAGCATGCCACTCAATGCCCTCTATCATCTTATCCTTTTGTGGTAGATTGTTAGAGTACCAGCCTGCAATATATTCACCTCCGTATTCATGTCCTCAATGGTCCTCTCCCACAAGGACTGTTGGTTTCACCAGTGGGACATTAGCAAGTGTAATGCAAGTGAAGCCTTGAAAAATGGTTGCACATTGGACCTTACCCTCTCTTATGGATTTCCAGGAACCCTTTGGCTTCCATATGAAGAATCCAAGGCTAACTTCTCCAGGATGAGAGAGCGCATCCCAGTCATCCTAGCTGAGGCCTCAGATGTGTGATCAAGGCCATCCTAGACCATTCATCTCTGGCCTAGCTGGCCCAGATCAAAAGAACTGCCCGGATGACCCATAGAGTCATGAACGAAGAAAATGGTGATTATTTTAAGCCACTCAGTTTTGGGGAGCTCTGTTACACAGCAGAAGTCAACTGATACACTGGCCCACTCTTGCACCTTCATCTCTCACCACTCCTTGCCTGCCACTATTTATCTAGTGATGGCATTCTGCTTGTTGGCCTTTGATTCTTGTCTCTTTGCCTTTGCTGATGCTGAGCCCTCTGCTGGGAATGTGCTTCCTCTCAGCCTGGTTAACTTTGACTCATCCTTTACTACTCAGTTTCGATGTTATCTCCCTCTTCCTTCCTTGACGCTGCTCTGCTAACCCTCCCCTGTGGCCCTTCATGCTGGGTTAGGGAGGCACCTCTCCTAACCATTCTGAAAAATCCCTATCACCACGCTTCCAAAGGGTGTCATGATGGCCTGGTTATGATTCTAGTCTCCTGCTAGATGGCAGGATTCTGAAGACACAGTCTACACTCTGTTCTCTCTCTCCCACCCCACCCAACATCTAGCAGAGTGGCTGACCCTTAACTATCGTCAATAAAACTTGTTGAGTGAATGAATGAAGGAAGGAAGAAAGGAAATCAGGAGGTAGTCTGTAGCTAGCTAGGCAAAGGCCCCAAATCAGTAGGTTGGCATTGACACTCTTCAATTCAACTTTTTTTTCTTTGGTGAGGAAGATTGGCCCTGAGCTAACATCTGTGCCTATCTTCCTCTATTTTTTTAAGTGGGGAGCCACCAAAGTATGGCTTGATGAGCAGTGCTATGTCTGCACCTGGGATATGAAGTCGTGAACCCTGGGCTACTGAAGAAGATTGCACAAACTTAACCCCTATGCCACTGGGCTGACCCCCAATTCAACTTTTATATATCTTTATCTTACCTCAATAAGGGATGAACTTAGCAACAAAAATCCAGATGGACTTTAGGCAAAGAGGGTCAAAAAACCAGTAGCCAAAAGAGCAGATATCTCAAAGACTTCAACCTTTGGTTTTGGGGGATGGTGCAGAAGAGTGGAGGTAGCTAAATTAAACCCACAAAAAGCAGGTCTGAGGTTGATTATTTAACTTGTTCAAGTGTTCAAAATAGAAATCTGAATCCAGTTTCTAACAGGTTTCCTGTAACTGGGTAGAAAAGAGAAAAAGAGGTTTTTTCTTTACTTTCTCCATCCCAAACCTCCTAGCCCGCCCTGGTAAAACTCACCCTGAGTTGGAGTTGATAAACTGACAGATAGTATCAAATGTCAGCCAGGGCTTCGTTTCCATGCCGAGGCTCTTGGGAAAATCACATGAACAGATTGTTCCTGCCAGAGTATCTCATTATTTTAAGCAAATTGAATTTCTCATTGACTATGTTGAAAGGTTGTACGCTAGTTATAATTACCGGTTTTACTTAATTTCCTTTTATAAATAGGTTGGTAGTCTGTACTTGAAAGTAGTATGTTGATTACTGTTTTTTTTTTTTCTTCTTTTGGCCTCAGGGACTGTTTAGAGCAGAAATGGATGACTGAGTGAATTTAAGGAAACAAATACATGTTCAATTACAAGAGGGTGTGTGTATGAGAGCAGACACAGGCACACAGGTGGCAAACACACGCTAAGCCAGAATCAGGTCTGACAGTAGCGCAGAAGCGGTTAGTGTCCTAAATGCTGGCTTAGGAACACTGGAACTGCTGGCGAAGGAGGCAGCTCCTGGCTATGATCGTTGAGAGGCTGGTAAACACTCCTTCTGCAGAATTATCTTCTCTATCTGAACTGCCACATATTTCTACTCAGGGAAACCCTGTGTCCTAACGAAAGGCAGGTTTCCGAAAAAGTTCAAGTATGTTATCTGGGAAAGGGAACAGATCAAACTGTTAACTCTATAACAATTTTCAATTAAGAATGCATTTTTTGGTTTTGAATGCACGTTTTGTCAGAACATTTAGATAATGAAGAAAGCCAAGGGATAAAAATAATAAAAATTATGTATAATCCCACCATCCAGAGATAACCACTCAAAGTTCTACACATTTTCTTTAAATTTTTATATTTTCATATTTATGTATACATGTATGCGCTCATATACACAACTTTGTATCGTTTTTTTCACTAATATTAATATATTGAAAGCATATCTCCTTGCTATTTATCTTTCTAAATGTAACTTTTAAAGATTAGATACTTATTCTATAGCGTGGGTGGACTGTGATATATTTAACTACTCCATTATTATTATTCAATGTCTCATTTCATTGCTCTATCAATCCTATTATAAATAATACAATATTGAACATTCTCATAATTAACCATTCTGCATATCTTTCACTATTTCCTTTGGGTAAATTCAAAGAAATAAAATTTATGGGTCAGGAGATTAGAGCTCTTTTAGGTCTTAATACAGATGATAAAATTGCTGTTTTAGAAATGTTGCGTTAATTTATATTCACTTAATGGTAGAGAAGATTGCGTTTTACCCTATTCTTGTGAAGACTAGGAATTAAATATCCTAAAATATTGTCGATGTGATAAATGAAAAGTCCTACCTCGTGTCTTTTGCTCTAAGTAGGGATAAACAATTTTATTTGTCTACCATGGCAATTTAACTTATGCATTTTGCCCTAGAAAGGAATAGGATTTGAAAGAATGGGACACAGACAAGCAAGTTTTGATGGAAAAAGGAAAGAAAAGAAAGAAATGTGCAAAGCTTAGATATAGCTGGGCAAAAGAATCGGTTGAGAAATTGATGAATATTTTGACTTAACTGATTATGGAAAGGCCAGAATTTGGTATGTTCTAAAAGCTTTGCACAGACATCTAATGTGGAACAAGGGGTGGGACAGAGCTTTGCCAGGAAGAGCAGGCCTGTCTGGGCTGTTGTGGTGGGAACCAAGAGAGGGTAAAGCTGAGACGTGAAGATATTGGGATTCTCCAAGGCTGGTGGTAGTAACAGTGCAAGAAAATTACCAAATAGACCAGAGATGAAAACAGCCAAGCGCAATTCTGCTTTTGCTTATTCCACTTATTCTCGATTTGGGGCTGATAATTCTGCGTTTTATTATATAACTTACTCTCAAGTTGGGGCTAATAATTCCGTTTGTGAATTGTTCTCCTTCCTGGTTTTTCTTGCTCCAGGGTGAGGTTTAGACACTTCCTGGCTCATAAACGCTTCTGTGAAATGTTAAAAAATAGTGGCTAAAAAAGGGAGGGTGGGGGATTATCTCTGGATTCCAGATAACCCATCTTTCTTGACCTGTGTTGCCACAAAAAGTAACAAATTAACTTAAGAAGCTTTTTCTCCCCATTTCTCCACCTCAAATACAGAGAGATTCTAGAAAAGTGTGTATAAGTGTGTGTATGTTTGCATGTGTCCTTAGCGTGTCACACTTAAGTCAGAGTATTTTATAGTCTTATAGATGAAAAAATGCCCAGTACTGTGGCCTCACGTGCAGTCACCTGTGTGGGGATGTGGAAAGTTCTTGAGCTGCCCATAAAGAGACTTGGGCCAAGTTGCCTCTGACGTCCTACCATGATTGATAAGTTGCCTAGCCAGAGGTGGGGAACCTCAAACCCACTACTTTTAAGGTCCCAAGGACATTGCTCCTAGTGTCTCAGGGAGGTCTAGAGTCTAGGACCTGAGCCAGTGTTTCAGAAGCAGCATGATGTAGAGAAATGAATATAAAACTCTGAGCTAGGAATCCTGGGTTGTAGTCCTGCTTTCTGCCACCATTTAGTATTTTTACTAAATGACTTGAGAACTCACCTAATTCCTCTGGGTCTCATGGTTTTCTCACATTAATAGTGAAGACAGTGACATAGTCTCCAGTGTGGTGGAAGGGACACATTCCAGTCCCCAGCTGGGCCAGGCATCAGCTCATGGCCTGGAGTGATCACCAAGCATCCATTAGCCTTAGTTTCATATTCTCAAATGGAGGTTAACAGCATCTGCTGCATCTACCTAACAAAAATGGTGGGAAGGTGTAGGGATCCAGTAGGTTAAGGTGTATAAAAGCACTAAAGGCAGCGTGAATGAATGAATTTGAAAGAAGAGTGAGAGTTTAAATGGCATTTCAACCAAAGGGAGCGGTGCTCTGCTAATATCAGCATTCACACCAGAATGGGGTGAAGGGGATGTGGTTCAAATCAGGTGATCAAAGCCTGGACTACCCTCAGAACAGCCAGAGGGTTCGTGGTTCCATTAACGGCTTTGAGAAAATATTGCTCTGCCTTTTTAACTCATGACCTCTTTTGATAAAAAATATAAGTCTTCTGTGCTTCTTTAATGCTGTTTGAAATGTCAAAATGTATTGACTATCAAGACCAAACTTAAATTGTCTACAACCCGTCAAAGAGCTGCCTCTTGCCATCCCACTCACCCTAACCACTGGACGGAGCATCGCTGCTCTGGGGTAAAGCCTAGGATGACAGCCACAGCTCCCCTCAGATGCTTCTGGGTATCCCAGGATGGTGCAGTGGTACATCTGCACCAACCTCACAGTCACAGAATTCCGGCACTGTGAGGTTCATCTGAGGCTTGGAGGAGTAAATGCCTGCCACGGCAGTTAGGGACAAGGTTGGAGCCAGAGTCACTTGTCTCACTGACCTGCTCTTTCCTGCTTTTGAAAGCTTTCAAGGTTGAAGCAATTTCCCTCCCGTGACTCAAAATTTCAATAGTAATCCTCAGGAGGCCCCAGGGTGTCTCAAGCCTCTCCAAGATTTGGGAGAATGAAGGGGTCACAGGGCCACCAGTCCATGAAGAGATTGTTAGTTTCAAAACACACACAATTTCAGGCCATCTGGCTCAGTCAGTGGAAACATTTTTACAATACTTTAACATGTAATCTGTTAGAAGGAGGTCATGTCTTTATCTTTGACCATTGAAATTTTGTGTTAGGTAAAAACAAAGAATTGAATCTGTACTTTTCCTCTCAGTTCCTCCTCCTCAGGGTGAGTAGGGGCCAGATCACATGAACTCAGGCTGGGACATCTTGTAAACTTCTTCTCAGGGCTGCAAATATCTACTCATAATGTGCCCTAGGATCTTCTCTAGGAAGCCCAGAAAGCCATAAGCTAGTTTCCCATCTCAGACAAGCCCTCCTTTCTCCTCTTGCACTTAGCCAAGTCAGGCTTTTCCGTACAAAAATTATGAGAGGAAAAAAAACAACAAAAAAATAGAACACAAAAAGAATTGAGCTAGAAATCTCAGAACGCGACACTGTGAGTAAACTGGACGGTTCTGATGTTTTGAGCTCCTAGGAACTTGACTTGAAAAGAGCAAAGGAAAAATAAATCCTTAGAATTTACTTACTGTTTTGTTTGTTTTAATTTTATTTTTAAATTAAAAAAAGTGACCTGTTTTGCACATGGGTCATACAAATCAAAGAAATTTGGAAGAGTTTCAAAACCTTTAATTGGGTAACAAGGACTCACTTCCACTGTCCATGGGCACTTGTTTGGCAAGGGTTCTATGGGCCCTGCTTAGCTGTACTAAGAGTACTCTCAAACTCAAACACTCTTGGGGCCAGGCAGGGACATATATGAGTGAAATGAGTGAAGCAGGTTGGTTATACAATAACAAAGCAGTGAGACCGGAGCAACTGGTATGTGCATGTCCTACCTACAGTTGTGACATTGAAATTTTAATAATATATCTCATGCAGGTCACAGAAAATGTGCATTTTTGCCCAAGGTGGAGCCTGTTGCCTTCTCATTCTGCCAGGTGATGTGAAATCCCTTTCTCCCTTTTTTCCCTCCCTCCTCTAAACAGTAGCATGACAAAATGGTTAAGAGCATAGATGCCAGAACATCAATTATTAACTGTGTGACTATGGGGTAGTTACGTCATGCCTTTGTGCCTCAGTTTTATTCGTCTGTAAAAAGGCAGATGTGAAGTATGAACGAGTCTATTCAGTGCTTAGATCAATGCCAGGTACACAGACAGCATTATGTATGTGTTTTGTTATTCATTCATATCCATTTGTAATTAATCAAGCATCTCTCATCTTCCAGGTATTGTTACTAGCTTAATTGGGAGGTATGTTGATGGATCAGACGTGAATCCTTTGCTTGAGGCAAGTGGGGAAATGAAGAGCTAATATTTTTACCTTTTAAGTGCTAGGTGTGTTATGAGCTTTTCAAACATTATCGATTTACTCTTCAAACTACTTCATGATGTAAGTTTTATTATCCTTATATTTTAATGAATGTGGCGACAGGGGAAGCAGACCTCCTCCAGGTGACAAGACCATGAATGGTAGGGCTCAGGTTTGAATCCAGGCCTGATTCTGAAGCCTGGGGTTTTCAGACATCTTACAGGGTCTAAAAGCAGAGCAGGTGATGCTTACGTGGCCACTCTGTCGTTAATCATTCATTCTGGCGTCTTTCTCAGCTGGCCTTGGACTTGGCCTTGCTGTTCTTCTTAATGTGAGGTTCCAGGCTCCACCACCGAACAGTTATGGTTGGCATGAGAGTGGAAAACTATTTCCCATCCTGGGCATGTTCTAGGCTGCCTCAAGGGAAAATTTTGACCAGTCTTACAACCATTTTCATTGGACAGATAAGAAATAGCCTTCAGTGAATAATAAAGGCCACAGCCAGCCTCTGCTTCTGTTTACATTTTGTGTTTTATTTGCATGATCCAGACTATCAACGCCTGTCTTCCAAGGTCTCTTTCCTAGCCCCTGTATCTATCTATGGGTACTCTTCAATTATAGACATTTAGAACAGGAAGGAACAATAAAGACCATTGAGTCCCCTGGATGCCATAAACAGTCCACTTGGTTCCTTTTGGGATATAAGAACCACCAGAGGAACTTGTTAAAAAAACATACATTCATGAGCCCCACTCCTTGGAAATTCTGACTTAGTAGTACTGGAGAGGGGCCCAGGAATCTGTATTTTAATAGACTCTAATGTATAGACAAGATTAGGAATCCACTGATCAAGCTGACCCTCTTAATTTCAAAGAAAAATATTATGTGATTTGCCCAAGTTTACACATTTAGTTCATATCAATTAGACTAGGACTAACACTGCTGACTTCCAAGTGAATATTTTTCCCACTACACTGCATAGTTTCTGAAAGGGGGCATTGACAATTCTTCGGGACGAACATCTTCCTAATTCACGACTGACATTAAATTTTAGAGTTTAACTCTTAGATTAAAGGACTAGAATATTGCTTAAAATCAATACATGCAAAGAAGCTCACAAACATGTTGATTTCACGCGGGCAGGGTGCTTATGTAGATTTCACTTCCCCTGTTCAGAGCGATTTCCGAGGGGGTGAACCACAGCCTTTCTGTTATCCCAGCGTGTCTCAGAAAAAAAAAAGATTTAAAAATAGATGGTAACTAGATTTTAAGAACAGAAAACCTATTTTCCCTGTTGCAAGGTTATGGTCTCAAGGGAGGGCTGGAATAAGTGTAAATCATGCCTATTTCAGGAAAAGATTAAGCAAAGACAGTCTCTGCCTCGGAGTTGTTAGAGTGAAAACATTTGCAGGGGAGAAGCTTAAAAGCATGTCTTATTTTTATTAGCATCCACTTCTTTTCTGAAAGGCTAATTGTAAAATTTATAGAGCTAATTATCTCTCTAGATTAATATTTATGAACATACAATAGCAAATGTGAGTTCCAAGTGTTGTATTAAGCATTGGCTTTTCTCCCTTCACACACACAAGCAAACAACGGATAGCTCAAGGTGATGTTAATATTCTCTCTACAATGTATGTAAACAGTCATGCTAAATTTTTCTTCCCAATTGCTGCAAATTGGTATTTACCCAGCAACTGAAAACTATTTTTAACAGTTAATACTCCTGAAATGTATGGGGACCTTTCTGCAATATGACTAGGAGCTTGGAAAATCAATTGCATAAAGGTTCCCCTAATCAAACACTGAGGAGAGAGACTTCTCTTTATTGACTCATCTGAACCACATTTTATTCTTGTAAGAGAAAGGAAGGATAATCAAAAGCACTTTGTTGTTCTTCCTGTACTTGGAATATCGAGCTAATGTTCCTTCATTTCCAAAAACAGGGAACATGGTTAAGCGTTGCAAAAACACTGCACTTCCAAATAAATCCAAGCGTGCTGATTCGAATACGCCCAGCTGAACTCCTAACTTTGGTGTATAAATCTTAGCTAATTCTACTATCTGTATAAAACATGACGTTTACATGACCCAGGGTAAAGAAAGATGTTCAGAGGACAGAACGGGGAGACACAGAAGCCAAGTTTGATGATAAATGAATGGCTTCGGGCCAATCCGGAAACTCTGTGTTTTGGTTTTCTTGTCTATACACTGAGGGGTGTTTTTCTATGTCAGGAATTCCCAACCAGGGACTTGTGGTTTGCAAAGGGGACAATGGATGAGCTTTAGGGATTTTCTAACTCTCCTGCCCCAAAACGTCATATAAATTTATCATATGAATTAGTACAAGTATATGACTGACTGAATGTCCATTGTTTGCAACAATTCTCAAAGGGTTCCAGAGCCTCAGAAAACAATGAGTTTTTGTACTAGGTGATCTCTACAGTCCCTTCCTATTATGATTCTCTTTAATTTTTGCTGCATCCTTGCTCCAATCTCATGCTTTTGCCTCAATTGCCCACCCTTAGTCCTACGCATCTCAAACTTACTTCTCTCTAAGCTTCCTTCTTCTATGACTTTAGACCTGTACTGTTTAACATGGCAGCTTCTAGCCCCATGGGGTCATTTAAATTGAAACTGATTAAAATCAACTAAACTTAAAAATTCAGTTCCTTAGTCACATTTGAAATATTCAAGAGGCTTATGTGGCTTTGTGGTTACTGTACTGGAGAGCATAGACATGGAACATTTCCATCATTGCATTAAGTTCTATTGGATAACATTGCCATAAAGACAATGGTTTCTAAGCTTTAATCCCAAGAATCCTAATTTTTTTATTTTTTATTTTTTAATTTTTTTAATTGAGATTCATAATAGATTACATCATTGTGAAATTTCAGTTGTACATTATTTCTTGTCTGTCACCACATAAGTGCTCCCCTTCACCCCTGTGCCCACCCTCCACCCCACTTCTCCTGGGAACCACTGAACTATTTTCTTTGTCCATGTTTTTGTTTATATTCTGCATATAAGTGAAATCATATGGTGTTTGTCTTTCTCAGTCTGGCTTGTTTCGCTTATCATAATACCCTTCAGGTCCATTCATGTTGCTGCAAATGGGATGATTTTGTCTTTTTTATGGCTGAGTAGCATTCCATTGTATATATAGACCACATTTTCTTTATCCAATCATTAGTCAATGGGCACTTGGATTGTTTCCATGTCTCGGCTATTGTGAATAGTGCTGCAGTGAACATAGGGGTACATATGTTACTTTGGATTGTTGATTTCAACTTGTTTGGATAGATATCCAGTAGTGGGATAGCTGGGTCATATGGTATGGTATTTCTATTTTCAGTTTTGTGAGGAATCTCCATACTGTTTTCCATAGTGGCTGCAACAGTTTGCATTCCCATCAGCAGTATACGAGCGTTCCTTTTGCTCCGTATCCTCTCCAACATTTGTTGTTTTTGGTCTTGGTAATTGCAGCCATTCTCACAGGTATAAGGTGATATCTCATTGTAGTTTTGATTTGCATTTCCCTAATGATTAGTGATGTTGAGCATCTTTTCATGTGCCTGTTGGCCGTCTGTATATCTTCCTTTGAAAAATGTCTGTTCATATCCTCTGCCCATTTTTGGATTGGGGTTTGTTTGTTTGTTTGTTTAGTTGTGTGAGTTCTTTACATACTTTGGATATCAACGTCTTGTCTGATAAATGATTTGCAAATATTTTCTCCCAATTGGTGGGTTGTCTTTCCATTTTGTTGATGGTTTCCTTTAATTTGTAGAAGCTTTTTAGTCTGAGGTAGTCCCATTTGTTAACTTTTTCTTTTGTTTCCCTTACCCAAGTAGACATGGTATTCGAAAAGATGTGGCTAAAGCCAACGTCAAAGAGTGTACTGCCTATATTTTCTAATAGGATTTCTATGATTTCAGTTCTTACATTCAAATCTTTGATCCATTTCGAGTTAATTTTTGTGTTTGGTGCAAGATAATGGTCTACTTTCATTTTTTGCATGTAGCTGTCCAGTTTTCCCAACACCATTTATTGAAGAGACTTTCCTTTCTCCATTGTATGTTCTTGGCTCCTTTGTCAAAGATTAACTGTCCATAGATGTGTGGTTTTATGTCTGGGCTTTCAATTTTCATCCATTAATCTGTTTGTCTGTTTTTGTGCCAGTACCATGCTATTTTGATTACTGTAGCTTTGTAGTATGTTTTGAAGTCAGGGATTGTGATGCCTCCAGCTTTGTTCTTTTTTCTCAGGATTGCTTTGGCTATCTGGGGTCTTTTGTTGTTCCGTATACATTTTTGGACCAAGAATCCTAAATTTTTAATAAGCTCCCCGGGTGATTCTGATGCAGGGTGTCTACACATCACAGTTGGAGAAACAGTGCTAAGGCCAATGCACCAAGGACATCCTGACCCATTGTTTTCAGGTCTGTGGTGATCACTGAGTTATTACTGCCCCCGTTGATCACTCTCTATCACCAATATCCTAGCTCATTGTCCAAGGTGAGTAGACAGCTTTAAACTCCAACAGTCTCGGAGTTAGAAGGAATCTTCCAGGTTACCTGGTCCAAATACTCATTTGCTACTTGAATCTTCTCTAGACAACTTTCCAACAAATGCTCATGGAGTATACACGTGAACAAGAACAGGGATGGGGGAAAAACACTCAAGATAGCACATTTGATCTGATAAAAGCCCCAATTATTCACTAGTCTTCCTTTATATTGAAGCATCTCCCACTAGCTTCCTCTCATCTGTCCTAGCTTTCTCTGGTCAGAGTTCAATGCTTACTTTGAATGTGTAAGGCTGATACCAGCCCCGGCCCCTCTTATCTAGGTATCATGATCTATGAATATATATTTTATGGAAAGAAAAGGCTTTTGGAAAAGAGAAATTTCTGGTGAGCTGCCTTGAGTGTTATGGGAGAGAATCTAGTCCCTAGTTTTGCCCCAGCAACCAGGTCTTGGGCTTTACTGGGAGAAGGAATTATCTCCTCATTTAGAGCAACACAGAAGCAACTTCAGTTAAGCCTAAAGGGCCCACAGATTTTTGCATTTGAATGGTTTTGAAGCTTTGGGACACAGAGAGACCACATACTTGGCAGAGAAATAATGTTTCCACGAGCAGCATTGGTAGATGTGAAGTACTTTTAATATGCGGCTCATGGGCAATGGAGGTGAGAGCAGAAAAAAACATGAGGGGGCAAATTATGAGTACCCAGAAAATACCCTGAGGACACACAAACACAAACGGGGATAAATCTGAGGGGTCGAGCCAAACTATGCATTTACACAAGTAGGGAGGGGCAGATAAACACAATCCAGGAATTGATGGGACCTCATTTATAGCCTTGGGTTGGTGCTTTAAGAGGCACTCAGGTTATCTATATCTACAGGAGCATAATCCTCTTTCACACAATTGCACTGTAAGACCTTCAAATATTTGAAGACAGCTTTCATTGACTCCCTATATCTTTTCTTCTTTAGGTTAAGTCTATATTATTCTTTAATCTTTCTTGGAATTTTTCATTATCCTCTGAACACATTCCAGCTTATCAAACTCCTCTTAAATTGAGGAGTCCAGGACTGTGCTTTTTATTCTAGATATGGTTTCATCATCCTTGAATAGAATGAAACCATCACTTCCTTCTTTCCAAGTCCTATGCTTCTATTAACACAAATCTGAGATGTTGTCACCACTTTTTATTGAAGGCAGAGACTGGTAGAAAACAGAAGAAGCTCATGACCCAGTGGTCCCCCATTCTTTCATTGATTTCACCTTGTTTTCTCAGACTTTAGTGGTTTTAGGGAAAATGCCATGATACCAAGTTCTACTGTATCCCTTACATCAGCTGGCATGGCTCCGAGAGTATGATGAGTATTCAATGAAATGCTTATTGATTGCTTGAAAGTCTAAGAGGGAACATGCATGACTGAGGAAATTACAAAATAAATACAACATGGTTGTCAATTGGAATGGGAAAGGATTTGGAAAGCTAGTTGGTAAAGACATTCTAGGTAATGAAGAATTTATTCATCTACAAAGTAAGAAGCCTGGACTCCATAATCGCTAAGTTTCCTGACTAATCTCAATTTATATATTTCTATAAAAAAATTTGAATCCAAGGAAGCCATCTTAGGCATTAGCAAAAACGCCACCAGCCTTTCTAATATCTTTGTTATCTAGGAGTGATAGAGCCTCACTCAAGACTCATAACCAAATTGTATCTAATCATGAATTTCATCAATATATTTAAATTTGATAAAACATTTAAATTGTTGTAAGGGATTTTCTGCAAAAACAATTCCATAAATAGTTAAAATATCTTTAGTACCCGAGCTGGGATTCACAAGCACAGGGTAGTATGCAAGAAAATTGGGTCAAGTGAAAATGAAATTTGATTGGAAAAGAACCTTCATTGAGTTATAGAGAATCAGAAAGATGTTCACAGGAATGAGTTAATCTTGCTCCTGCTGGTTGGAATATGTGACTCTCGTAACTCTAACACAAGTATGTGAGGACATGCTAATAATTACCAAATCCTCAGGCTGGATATTTTCTTGATTTTCAAAAAGATTTGCAGATGGCTTTGTAGAATTAGTCTCTGAGATGCTCCTGGCAGCTATTGCCAATTTTCTGTCTCCATCTCAATCCTCCTTCTTGTTGAAGCCTCATGTGACTAAAATATCTCTTTGCCTGAATGTGGGAGGGAGACAGAGTGGTCTTTTTCTGTTACTTGTGTCAGTGTGTCAGCTTTTCTGAGTACTATTGACGCAATTTCCACCCCTGCCACAGTCTTCTCATCATCTCTCATCTTGACTGTCATCTCCTATTTGCAATGGTCAATCCAAGTTCCAGCACTTTGGGCTTCTCCATCACCGTACCCTCTTGACAGTAAATAGGCACTATTTCCAACTTAGCTTTCATAGATTGTTCCTTGACTCAAATAATTGGCTACTTCTAACACTATTTTAAATACATAAATTGCAGCTCAAGAGTATACTTAAACTAACATCTGGGGAGCAACCGTTAGCAAGTTGAATGAATACGGTCATATCCTTGGTTCAGTTTGTGAATCTACCCATTTGTTAGCATGTAAACACCATGTATCTTCCACAACAATCATTATGTGTGGGTGCTCACATCTTATCCTTGTCAGGAGATTTAAAATATATGTAATTCACCAACATTTAAAAAATAAAAACACATTATCTCTGACATACAGGCAATGGGGACCACACTAGGCTGACAGGACCAATGAAGAGCTGTAACCATGCAAGTGTAAATGTGACTTGAAAAAAATCTGTTTCTCCAAAATTAGAACCTTCCTATGGACATTAGTGTAAGGAAGAGAAATTTCTAAATGAAAATCATTCCCTACTACTTGCACTAGATTTTCAGACAATTCTATTGGCTTCTATTGGGTTTATGCAGTCACAATGTGATCAATTCACCATTGACTCATTCATACAGTAAATATTTACCAATCCAATGAAATACATTTTGTTAAGCCATTTCCATCACTTTTGTCTCTGACTCTCAGGAGACAGAATTGCCAAGAGGAGAAAGCTTGAAACTGGGAAATACAATAATCTAGATTCTATTTTCTTGCATGTATTATGATCTGTGCCATGTATAGACTCATTATGATCAGAGTTCTAGAACTGTCAGAGACTTTGAAAATTGTTCGTTTCAATGATTTTATTTTAAATATGAAGCAAGCGAGGCCCAGAGAAGTTAAGTAGCTTGCTGACGGTCACATAGTTGGTTAGTAACAGGGTCAGAATGCCCGGCCCACTGGTCTTCTTGGTAAACCATACTACCATTTAAGTGTGCAAAATGCAAATTGCTTTTACTTGAGAACAGGTTTTGAGCTTTGACAATCAGAAAAAGTATTTGCTAAAGTCATTCCTGAGTAAATCTGTGGAAGATATGGGACCTGGAGACTTCTTTTCAATGAGCAGCTCTAGATCCCAGCAAAATTAAATAAACTTACCTTTGTAAAGGGCATCATGAATCTGGGAGAAGAATAGATGCCTCCTCTCTCTCTTCTTTCCTCTGCATATGGTTGTCCCCATATTGACTAGTCCAAGAGTGATAATAGGCTTGTTGAATGGCTTGACCTTGCCAACTCATTCTCTTATTTTAAAGTTCATATAAAAACATATTTTGTGATGCAATATTTTAAGGGAAAAATCTTTATTTAGATACATTTCCTTGTGTGTCAACTATTATTGCTGTGTGGAAGGAGAACATGATTTATGGTAACCTTTTTCAACGTGTTCTTGAATCCCCAGATGACAATCCATACCTCAGGTTCTTTGTTATCTGTTCCTGTAATTCAAATATCTTTTTTCTTTTCCCCATCAGTTTTCTATTTATACACCATTCCATCAATACCTCATTGTGTTTTGGGCATATCTCTTTTACTCTGCAGCTCCCACTCAAAAACAATTTTGTTTCTTTCCCTGATATTTGGAACTTTCAAGTACTCTATAGCATCAGATAGTTACTGTTTCCCAGAGGAGATGAAAACTTCCTTCAGTGTATTCTGAAGGGAACAATAAGGCACCAAAAGATGAATATTCTTATTATTCTGGGGGCAGCATTGCCTCTGTTAAGAGACTGCCTATTTTTATCTCCTCTTAAAGATGCTGCCTCTTCAAGGTGGGAGGAAGAGCTTATTCTAGGTTTTATGTTTTATTTTTATGCTAATACCAAAGCTATGCAACAGCTAGAGGTGCTAAAACCAATATCAAATGCAACATGATGAAAAATACATCTTAAGTAACCTCCTAACAACCTATACTGATCCTTGAGGATCTACTCAGACCAAGCTAAAATGAGGCTTCCATTTCCTCTTTACCTCAGAGCCTCCATCCCATGGAGAAAAGCAAGGATGTGAAGAGCATTGAATGACAATGAATAAAACAGCTCTTACATATATGTTTCCTCATGAGTTTAAATCACACATTTTCAGCCTTCTTGAACCTCAAACCCCAAATCCATACCACTCCCTTGAAGCATTTTGCTGGGATTTGAATTTTCCTAGGTGCCTAGGTTGATATTTGCAGAAATCAGAACCTAGAAGAAATCTGTTATCCTCTTACAGCACTTATTTGTTCTTTCATACTTTTGTTTCTTTGATCACTTATTAAATGTGTATTCTACTATGTGTAGAGAACAATCAGGTATTTTAAAGTTTTCCAAAGTAGGAAACATAGTTCTTATGTCCTAGACCTGGAGATTATAATATCATCGAAGAGCCAGGACATGCATAAGATAAACAGCTAATGGATGTAAAAGTTATTAAGCTTAATAACACATAAAAATACTGAGTATTGAAATGATTGGTGTAGAATGAAACTAGTCTTAGCTTTTATAGGAAGAATTAATATAAAATTTTGAATACCTAAAGAGTGTCTGGACTCATGGGAGGACCAAATACATGCATGAAACATGAGCAACCTAAGTCATCTCAGTGAAAGATGCAGTGAGAGGCACTGAAAGATTATCCAGAAAGAAGCATAACTGGTTAAGATGATTATATTTTGTGGTTGGAGCATGCTCAAATGTTACTTTGCCCACTTTGCAAATCAATATTCCACTTGAAATAGTCTTGTAGGACAAACCCTGGACATTCACTTACATTGGATTATTTCTCTGATGTATGGAAATTGAAGCCCTCATAAAAACTGATAAATTGATTTGTGGAGAACAGTTGAACACAAATTTCACAATAAGAACAACACACAGATTTTCACTCCTGCTGAAAACATCTGAAGAGTTGATCAAGTGATTTTTCCACCCAGAAAAAATAACCCTCGGCCATGGAGTCTCAGTGAACAGATCTAGTCCAGTCTGGATATTCTTCTGTGTGTCCTGCGATATTCTCATCATTCACTTTTGGCCCAAGGCAGTTTGCTTCTTGCTGCAGGGCCCCTATTTTAGTCTTCGCTTATGCACTTGCGCGAAGTACAGTATTCTGCCTCTGAGTTTCTCTCTGCTGTGATCTGAGACCTCTGCTTTGATGGCTGCCTTCTCCTTGTGTGATTAGTGTTTTCCTTCTTGCTGTGATAATGGGAATGGATTTTTAAATCCCTTTGGGGATAGGATAGCCTCTTCCTCTTTGGTTTCTAAAATGAAAATGGATCTCTCAACTCACATACATGTAAGCAACACTATATTTCCTGTACAACACAATTAAACATCTCACTGGCGAGAGTAACTCGGTGTTAGTTTATCTACTTTATGTAGGGTGTGCAGGATAATGCAGCATCCATTGCATCAGTAACTGTTAAGTGGATGAGGCACGAGAGAAGGGTCAGAGTAGACAGACTGAGGTGAGAAGGTATCCTGAAGGGGTGAATTTTGTGTGAAGTGTTAAAGTTTGGTGAAAGGATGGTTAATGGATATTCCAAGTAAGGGAAATAGCATGGGTAAAGACACAAGGATGGGAATATACAAGACACTCCAGGAAAATTAAGGCAACTGCACAAAAGTGGAGTATTATCGAGGTATTAGCGAGTTTTCATTGTGGGTTAGTGTTGGCTCACGTGTAATAACAGCTGACATTTATCCAGCACTTAGTAGGAGAGAATTGGTGGGCTAAATGTAGTATATGCATCAGCTCTTTTCACTTTCAAAACTTTTGCAGTAGGCACTACTTTTACTGACATTATACAGACGAGGAACCCAGGCCTATGGTATTTAAACAATTTGCTCGAGTTCGCGCATTCATATGTGCAGACCCAGGATGCAAACCCGGGAAGTTTGACTCAGAGGAGACCAGAGGCTTGTTTTGAAAGCATATCACCTCCTTTACCTATCCACTGATAAATTCATAGTTAACAGTTCATAGTTAACAGTACAGTGACTAGCTAATTAAGTGCATCAGAAGCTTTTGCTGGGGTTGATTTCCTCCTTCACGAGTGCATAAAATGTCAAAACGTGGGCCTGAGAAAGCAAATACTTAGGCTCCTTGTGCATCAGGCATCTTGCAAAAGAAAAGACCCTAAACATAATCTGGGCAGCCTCTTGTGCCCTATTAACCAGAACTCTAGAGAAAGGGGCAGTGGGGAGGAAAGTTTGAGTTGGCTGTGCTCCGTCATCTGACCCTTCCAAGTCCTTCAACTTCTCTGACAGCTTGAAGCCCCTAATTTGGTCTCTTTCTCCCTAAAGGGGTGAGACAGGGCTCCTGGGGCTCTGGCCATGTGAGAAACAGAAAACCTCCAGGGCTAAAAGGCCTAGCCAGACAAAGAATTGGGCAGATGCCAGTAAATGTTATAATTTGCAGTTTTTGCAAAGGATTCAAAATGCAGAACATTTTATATTAGTCCATGAGACTGATAAAATGTCCACTTTGATTTGATTTAAAATCGACTTTGATATGAATTACTCCTCCAGACCTGGAGATAATGCCTGTTCATGATTCTTGACCTTGCCAGGGGTCACAGGATTCCTTTGATGCTATCATGAAAAATGTTTCTTGAGTCGTTGAAGTTTACATAGAATGCCCAACACTCCCAGCACAAACCAACAGTAAATTTTCATCCCCTCCTTGTTTGTATAACTTAAGACAAGTGAATATCTTGTCCTTTGTAAGGTTTCCACCTTTTATTGTTTATTCTGTACTGAACCTGTTTTAATTGGATGTATTGACCTAAAAAATTAAACATATGACCTTCCTAACCAGAGGCAAGCTAGGTTTTCAATTCTTAGAATAGACCGTAGCTATTTGATGTTAGTTCAGACAGAGAAATCACAGAGTGAGAGACTGTGCCTTTTGCATGGTGGTAGAAGGGATCCTGAGTTAAAAAAAAAAATCCTGACATGGTGCATAAAACACTCAGCAAAAGAAAAACTTGTCTGGATCAGATATTTCACAAATTAAAATTTCTTTACATTTCCACCTGAATGAATCTCCAACACGAACCAAGTTTTGTCAGTATTTAAGCTATATGAAACGCCGATGGACCAAGGCCCACAGCTTTTGTTCATAGAGCAAAATAAGAAGAGAAGTATGATTTAAGGACAAAGCATGAACTTGCTAAGATTCCTTCCATGATTTGGAACTTATTCCACATTGGGATTTTTATATATTCTCTTTAATCAGTGTCTAATGCCCATCAAGAATGAGTTAATGAGGAATGCGCACCCATGTGTTTGTTTATTCATGCCTTCTTACCATTCTTAGGAGCCACTGGCTCAGTGCAATACTGTATGCGAGGCATGGTGATCAATTGTGCTTCTGTTTATTCTTCCATTGTTAAAGCTGGTTTTCTTTTTTAAGTTATTAGATGTACTTAGCATTTCTAATAAGAACAACAAAATAATAAAAAGCCATTTACTTGAGATAAAACATTAACGTACACACTGCCAGCCACTAACTTTTAGGTTGCTTGTACATCTCATTCTTCACAAAAACAAGAATACTTAGTCTGGACTAACACAGCTTTCTTTTCTATTTTACACTATTTTCATGAGAAATACTATCATTTTCTTAAATTGAACTCTTGGCTGACTCTTTTGAGTCCCTGATTTGTTCCTTGCTGTCACCTCATTGCTGTTAATTAATAACAAAGTCTGTTGGTTGATGGTAACGTCTTTCTCGTTCGGCCATGTATTCTTCACTTCTCTCCTTACTCCTGGAGTTGGCCTATATCTCTTCATGCCTAGCATTGACCACACCAACAGAGTTTCATGCCCCCAATGCTTCTCCTATATAATCATTCTTATCCCTTGTCATCGTCAGGCCTACATTGCTGCCTCCACATATCATTTATCTGCCCCAAAGCCTGCTATTGGCCCAAAATGCCTATGGGTTAATGTCTTTGATATTCAAAGCCCTTCACCATGTAATCTTTACTTCCCCCATTCCCATACAAACACCCTTTATTTAAGGGAGTTGATTCTCTAAAACATGTCTTCTGCCTTTCTGTTTCCAAATTTGTATTCAAGCCATTTTTAACTTTCCCATTTCTCTTTAAAATACAGAATCTCTTTGAGCTTCTCTTTGATAAGAACAGAGCACGCTGATCCTTTTTTACTCTGAACATCCAGGGCAATTTTTAAAATAATCTGAATAATACTTCTCTTTGATATTTAATATGTATTGGCTTTTATAAAATATTACATATATTTGAAATATAAATAAACAAAACTCTGGAAAGTAGAGACAGTGTCTTATACTTTGTATTACCGAGGACACTGAAAACATCACCCAAATGTTCAAGGAGCTCAATAAATATATTTGCTTAACTATTTTTAATCATGTGAAATCTAAAATACTTGATTAATCAGAATGTTCTATTCCTTGTTTAATCTGAGCCTTATTTACAGATTTAAATTTATACGATAGACTTTATCTGTATACTGTAGGATATTTGCATATTTTACTTATAATCAATATAAGGAATAAAAAATGCAGGTACGTATATTCACAGTGATCTAATTCCTGCTCATATTTCATTGGACTGTAGATTCCTTGATAAAGAGAATTCTGCAGCTCTTTGGTACAAATTACTTCCTCAAAGAATAATATGTAGTGCCATTCAAATCCTTGGGTGTTCATGGAATTGTAAGGCAACACAAACAAGGTATAAAATCTCTTCCAAGAATCCTGAACTTAAGACATAAGACTTAATCTAGAGACATACAGAAAGAACAAGGGACCTCAATAGACATTGAACTGCCATTAATGATTAAAAATGAATTTCTGGATTCTCTTTATATCTAATTTAAGCCTTGCAAGTAGGAACTCTTAAAAGACTCATTCTGCAATGTGGTTCATTGGCCCAGGCTCTCTTTCTCAGGAACTCACACTATACATGTTGTCATTACTTTGGTGTAAAACAAAACATCACACTTTCAAGAGCTGCTCTTCATAGCCACACCCAAGTTCTTTCGAGACACCCCACTCCATCAGGCTATTCCACCTCCTTCTCCTCATTGCCGTCATTTACAGACCACATTGTCACTCTCTTCACTTATTGAAGAGTTAAATTCTAGTCCCTTTGTCTTCTCCTCCATTCCCACCACCCTCTCATTCTGAGGAATGGTAGAATTCTGTCACTTCCAAATTGTTTTCCTGAGCCTCACCACATGATTCATACCCAAGGTCACTCCATCAGAACAATACCTCTGAAATGTATTGCAAGGATCCACAATATACATTCTATCCTAGCAGCCTGCTGACTACAAAATTTCCTTGCCCTCACTGGGACTTCCTAATGATCCCGTGATTTTTGGACTATTTACCATTGTTCAGATGCCTTCACTTTCTTTAGAACTCCATTTACAACCCATGGTCAAACGCAATTATAAAATTATTATTATTCCCTGGTATACTCCCACCAACTTTGCCTCTCTTGCCTGCTCTTGAATTCATATGGTAAAAACTCACCTATTTGCATTCTTTATGCCAACACTCGGGCTGCTTAACATGCCTAGATTTTGGAGAAAAAATATATTATTTGGGTGATTGGATTTACTTCATTTTTTTTTTTTTACTGTCAGTTGTGAATAATATTTACCAATATTTTCATCAATGACTTGCTTGCAGTTTTTTCTTTTATCCCATGCCAACTGAATATGTTCACTTTTTATTCTTGCTGAAGTGCATTCTTTAATGATAGTTTCTGTAAAGGTCTGTGGGTGGTAAACACTCTATGTCTTTGAGTGTCTGAATGTTTTGTTTTGCTGTCATTTAAAAAAAAAATTCTAGTCAATCCAGGCATCTCGTTGCCATTTATGTTTTTCAGTTCTCTAAAACTAGCATGATATTTACTTCTGAAAACGTTATATTACTGCTGATGAGACTTCTGATGGTAGTATACTTGTCTGTTTCTTTTCAGTCGCATTTTTCTCACTCTAGAAGCTCTTAAGTTTTTAACATTATCCTTGATGTGCTTTTATTTAATTACAAGTCATTTCAATGTGGGTTCATTTTTATTTGAGGTGCTCAGGAATCACAGTGCACTTTCAATGTATGAAAAACTGCTTGTCTTTTTTTCCTTTTGCAAAAATCTCAGAAGTCTCCAATCACTGCTTTTCCATTATTTCCCGCATTCTCTTTTCCTGACACTCCCTTTTGATATATGTCAAAGCATCTCAAGCTATCTTCCATATCTCCTAACTTCTTGTTCACATTTTAAAAATCTCTATCAGTGTTCCAGGTGAATATCTTACCACTATCTTCCAATTTACTAATTCTCTCCTTAACTATGCTAATTTTGTATTTATGGCATCCATTGATTTTTTTTTTAAATTTAGTAACCCTATTTTTAATTTATACATTTTAAGTGGATGTCTTTCATGTTCACTTATTCTTAGCCAGTTTTTCTTTCACGAACTCTTATTCTTTTAAAATTGATCTTATTCTTTCATTTATGTATTTGATCATGAAACTAAACACTTAAAATTTCACATAAAATTAATTTCTCCTGGAATAAGTCCGTGTTCTAATTGCTGATTTTGTTGCTAACATTCTTAGAATAAGTTTAGGTTGTTAGGTCCATTTTGAGTTGAAGTTTTCTGTTTTTTCTGTTTCTCACTTTCTCTTCATGAGTTCCAACCCAATGGTTGACTCCTTGCTTCTTCCTGGATGCAAAATTTGGAACCAAGTCTTACAATGTTGTTTCAGGGCTCACCAGACCACTCACTGATCCAGGAGGGGGTTTGACTCAGTTCCTGGCCCTGAGGACTTTGTCTTCCCCATGGCTACACCAACAGGCCCACAGCTCCCTACAATGCAAGACCTTGGGCTTCAGATCAGCAACTCCTTCAGGTTATTGTATCTCACCATCGTGGATATCAGGTTGGTTTTTCACCTTCCATTTCTTCATCTTTTTATTTGGAGAGGTTGGAAACTGCATAACTCCTTCTCAGATGTGATTTAGATTATGCCAACTAAGTACATCCATGCTAGATTTGGAAAGTGTATGAGAGGTAGAGGCAATCTTCCTGAAGCTTCTGTCTGTCTCTGCTGGGTAGCAAAGGCATAGTTTTCCTGAGGCAGTTTCCGGTGAAGATTCTCCTGATGTCCAGGGTTTGGTGCAGCTGCTGGCCTAGGACAGCTCCCAAAGCTGTTTAAGTTGTAGACCCTGAGTAGCTGATTCCATGGTGTTCTGGAAGTCATTCCAAGATATCCATCCAGCATAGAACCTGCTTCTTCAACCCTCCCAATGATTTTGTAAGCACCTGATTCTCTGTATTAAATTCCTCTGTGCTTCAAATTTCTAGAGTGATTTTGTTTCTTCTGCTGAACTTGACTGATACACATACCTGAACCCCAGCTTCAAGAGTGAGCCTGAAATGAAACATATTTTATCCCTACCCTGAGGAACCCAAATTGCCAGCCATCAATGACTGATTCTAAACCAATTACCAGCAGCCCCATAGCTTCAGCCACATTTACTGCCTTACTTTTTCTGCTCTATTTTGGGTGCATAGAAATGATTATCCTCTTTCTAAGCTCAACCAGGTCTTATTTCTTTATTCTTTTTATATTTTACTTTCCACTGCTACAGGTCGAAGGAGAGGGAGTGATGTTAAAGCATAAATTTATTACAATATCTTAACCAGTAGTCCCTTTCTTTAAATTGGGTTTACTTTAAACTTATGGCCATAGGCTCCAATGGGTACTCAACACCACCTCCTTCAATTCTATCGTGCTTCCGTAGTAAATTAACTTTTTTATCCTCCAAATCAATAACTTCAAAACCTCTCTGCTTTTTTCAAATATTCACAACTCCTCCCATCACACTCTTATTTAGTTTGTCACTGAGAAAACAACAGCTATCAACATGGAACTCCTTTCTCTTCCTCATCCAGATCCACAGACCTACCCGCCTGTGTGTGGATCTTTGCCTTTCCTCCTATTATGTCCCAAGAAGGGTACCTGCTCTTTAGATCTGCACTGGATCCCATTCCATCTTACTAACTCTAAACCAAGGATCAGCTAACTTTTTGGTAAAGGGCCAGATAGTAAAAATTTTAGGCTTTGTGGGCCATAAGTTCTGTCACAACTACTTGAGGCTGATGTTTTAATGTGAAAGCAGTGTTGACAGTAATTAACTCACTGGCTGTGGATGTGTAGAAGTGTATTCACAAACATAGATGCTGGTTGGACTGTAGGCGCTAGTTTTCCTCATCTGGAAACTTGATTCTTCAGTTATCTTTTCTCTCCGGACTTATCCTCCCCTTCTTCTCTACTCACTGCCTTGCAAACAAACTTAAGAAGTTATCAATGACCTTTTTTGACACCTGGTCCTCCTGCAGCTATGGTCCCATTTCTCTCTTTTACCTCATAGTCTATGTTTTCAAATGAATTGTTTGCCCTCATTCTCTTCACTCCCTCATCTTCTGGTTGTTCTTCAATTCCTTCTACTTGAAAGGGCTCTACTCAAAGTGGCTTTCCTCTTGTTAATCCCTATTTTATCACTTTGTTTTCTCTCTAGCACTAACACTCTGTAAATATTATATTTGTTTGTTTTCTTTCTATAAAATCCCTTTCTCATCTCCCAGAGTGAAAGTTCCCTGAGGGTGAGGACCTGGCCTGCTTAGTTTATCACTTAATCACTGGGCACGCTAATTGCAGATAGTTGGACTTCTAGAAATATCTGTTGAATAAATGAATGAATGGATACAGTGTGCTGTTTCAGACACTGCGATGTGCTGCCAAGATTCCCCGTTTACAGAATTTATTTCCTCAGATGCTGAGAGTGCTGCTGGCAGGCAGATCTTCGCTCGTGCCTCTGCTGAAGGGAATCACATTGTCAAAGTCAGGGCCCCTTCCTGGGGAGGCCCCATCCATTGAACAATCAATGTGGGAGTTATGAGGGACTGAGCCTCTCACCCAAACTCTGAAGGGTCCTCCCAGCTTCAGAGCTCCTTGTAGAGCCAGCAGAAGCTTCTGTTGAGAGTCAAGAAAAGTCCAACTTTGCTCTCTACCCAATCTTGCTTCTATCCTTTCCCTCCCTTCTATCCCAAATGCAGGCCAATAAATCTCCTGTATGCCAATCTCTATTTTGGAGTCAGCTTCCCCAGGGAACTCAACTGGTGAAATTTACTGAAGATTAATTGATCTGTAAATGGCAAGTTGGGATTCAAACCAATTTCTACTGAATTTTAAAGTCAATGCACTTTCCATCATCTGTTCGTTGGAAGTATTACATGATTCTCTAGTTTTAAAATAAACTCCTTTCCTTTCTTTTCCTGCTTCAGTTCTCTTTACTGTTAAAACTGACTTAGAGCAATAGAGGGAATATTTATTTTCCTCATCAAATCTATTTACATCTATTATTTAGTTTAGAATAAATCTAGAAATTGTACTCTTTCATATATCAAGATGATCTTTTCTTGAATGACCACTGTCTTTCTCTTTGTAACAATCCTCCTCACTCTTAGTAGCAGATGTGATCAGTGTTTAAATATGCATATTTATGCATATGTATATTTAAATATGTCTCTGAAAACCAAAATGCCATGCATATTCTTTGCCTATAGCTTGTATAATCTGAGAAAAACTAAAAATATAGGTCAGGAAATGTGAAAGAGACACATTTTAGAGGAGTTATTTATTTGCAAAAAAACGAAATCAATTTCCAGGAGTGTTTTTAAAACATCCTCAAATAATAGCCTTGGAAAATCTAAAGTCCTTTGGACTCAACACAGAATTCAGCTATAATCCATTTATATAAGTTATGGACAAAATTGACCAACCTGAAAGTTTACAGAAAGCGATCGCTTAATCTTCTTTTCCTGAATGTTAAAATTCCCAAGTGCCTCTATTTTGTACTGTCATGGAAGGTCCTTAGAAGAGGCTGACACAATCATTGGCAGTTTTGACACATCTTTACCATGTGCTTTCTGTAGAAGTAAATGGGAAGCCCTGCAAAATCCTCAGGTCCTTGGGCCTCAGATTGATCACATCTATGTAGATTATAGTTCACATTTTCCCTGGGGCCTTCTTTTTAAATGATGCCTGTTAAGATCTTATATGGTTGTGCCTAGACCCTGAGTCCTGGAAGGCAGGAACCATGCAGGGTTCTGTTTTGTATCCTCAGGTGCTGAATAAAAGCTCATCACATCAATATATGGGTGAGTACGCTTGGGACACGGTTCTGTGTTATTTCCGAAGTTCTCATTTAGATAGCTTCTAAAGTGCAGGAGAAGGAGAAAATAATGCAAAGGTACAACCATGTGTAATTTCTGCTGACTAAAACATAAAGTCAAGCATGGTAACCTCAACTGCCTCATTAATTGCCACCTTTAATTAAAGGTGTCACACGTCACGAAGGACTGAGCCTAAGTAAATGCAAAGTTCGATAAGCTTAGCAATTACCTTAATATGAAACTAATGTAGCTCCTTATTTAATGATTGTACAAACAGGCTCCAGAGCTGAAGATAACTGATATTTGCATTACTACCGTGCTTGCCATAAGGAAACCTTGAAGTCCAGAATTCTTCCTTGTGGAGAAATGAACACACATACATAAAGGCTTCCAGGGTGTTACATATTCTTAGACCAGAAACAGCCAGGAATGACCCAGACAGTCTTCTCATGGGTGCCTTTTACACCTCTAGAGCCAGGTCTTGCAGAAATTAGAATCAGGAGCTGCATTGCTCATCCTACACATCTGCTTCGGGTTTGACAGAATGAGGGTAATAGGATTATACCATTCATTCTCTTTTGGGCAAGCCCCTCTCCCTATTCATTTTAAAGCATTCTGGTTATGTTTGTTTTCCCTCTGTCTTCCCTTTGCATGTATGTGTTTATCCTTGTGCGTTTATGGTCACCAACATTACTGCTTAGCATTTCCAAACTCTCACCTATTGTTTATTTCACAATCTCTTGTTACACAACCCAGGGAAGCAGGTCAACATTGCTATTAACATTTCCCAGAAAAATGAAGGAATAAGGCTGCAGGGACTGGTTTAGAATTGTCCCAGCCAGGGCAGAGGGGCTCCAAGAGCTCAGATAATAGCCTGGACCTCTTGACTGCACTCTTTGCTCCACCCTATCTTCCCTCAAACTTGAGTGAGAAAATAAGTCCCTTTATCAATCAATTCAAGAGTGTGGGCTCTGGAGCCAGGCTAATGTGGGCTAAAAATCCCAATTCTGACTCATTTGGCCGTGTGATCTTAACCAAATTTCTTTCTCACTCTGAGTGTGCATTTCTTGATTTGTACAGTGGTGAAAATACTGATCTCATAAGATCACGATGAAATGATTAATGCAAAGCTCTTTCCACAGTACTCGCCCGTGGCCGGTGCTCAATAGAGTGATGCTCCTGATTTGTGTATTCATTTGACTAGTTATTTCTTGTGGATGTATTTTAAGTGCACCTTCTGTTTGTGTTTCTTGGCAGGAGGTAGGAAGGGTAGACAGATAGTGTAGAAGGTGATTCCCTGCTCCAGTTGGGTTTCTACTTTGGCATTCCACTTATTCTTTCAGAATTTATGTCTCTCTTAGAAGGGGAAAGGGCAAAGCGTAATGACTAAAGAGTCGGAAATAGATCAAGGGGGTAAAGTGGTGACAGAAATTATGGTAAGCACTTTGTCTTCATCCCTGTCCACTTTCACATAAATAGAATTCAAATGATTTGCTACAAGAAATTATATCTTCACAGGTGTGATGGCTTGCAATAAAGAGAGGAGAAAATCAATCTTGCACAAAGAAATCAAAACGATTGATTGTTTATTTTTATTAATTTATTAGTTTCTTATGCCCAGTGCCAGTGGAGAAGGAGACCCACCTAGCCTAACTGCTAGCATTTCCTGATGGATGTGTTGATGTGTAGCCATTTCTGCTGGTGCATTTTTAAGCTGAGCTGCAGGGGATGTCATGTGTTGCAGTAATTGCCATGGAAACCATTGCTGTTGAATGAATAGAGAGGTTTTAAATCCTTGGTAATGAGCCTGAGAACCTAAGTAGGTTGTAAAGTTTAACTTGTTTGGAAGTGGTTCATGTTTCACACCGAGATATTGGAGGCAAAAGGTGGGGGGCAAAGGATGGGAGAGAGGAATTTTAAAAAACGCAAATAAATTTGCCTAATGTCCTGTTACACTTCTGCTAGCACTTTTTAATGAAAAAAATGCCAAAGATGCATAGCATCAAGCCCCAAGCCTTGAGCAACACTCTTGCTGTTGAACAAAGTATAATTTGGATACATTGCCACTGAAATCAATACTTTCAATTCACCTCTCACAAACCTCAACTAGTGAGAACGTTAAATATTTTTAAGGCAATTAATTAATAGGTTTATTTGGATTGTGGGATCTTTGAAGGGGTGGGCTGAGTTTTGTCACATTTGTATGACCTCAAGCTGTTAGCAAATGCATTCGAAAGAATGAAACTTCATAGAACATACAGTCCAAGTGTGTCTTATATTGGAATGGCGATCTAGGAATGACCAGTGACCAAGGGATCCCACCACTGCCATCAGCAATGTCTCAAGATCTCTCTTTTCCCTTTCCTTTTCAGGCATCTGTGATCCTGGCCCCTTATCTCTCCCCCAAGATCTTTTCAGGTTGGGTGACCTCTAGGCAGGACTGACATAGCAGCGTCAGAAGAGACAAAGAACGAGGACTAAAATCCCAGAAGGTAAGGCTCTCTCTCTCCCAATGGCCAAGAGGATCCCCTATCCAGCTCTTCCCCTTCTTCATGTAGAGATAATGCGGTGCACACCTACTTGGGTTTTTGGAGAGAAGCTGCTTCCTGAACATTTACATGGTAAAGGGTATCAGGACATGCCACCCCAAAATGTGCTACTCTGGCCTAAGAATGATTTCAAGCTGAAGGCATTTGAGTTCCTGAAATCCCTTCTCTGCCTAATAGCAGAGCCTCCCGAAAGACCTCAATCGTCATAAATCGCCTCCCAGTGCAACTCTAATCTCCTCTTCTGGCCCCATACCCGGACACTCTCACAACTATCAGGGCTCCCATCTGTGCTCCCAAGGGCTCACTTGTCTTTCCAAAAGGTCCTTGCTTCTCCTTAAGTGCCTTTCTCCACCTCCCTCCTTCCTGCTAAGGTAGTTACATACACCCAAGTCTCACCCGACTCCGAGTTACTCATCACTGGGTACCATGTGAATGCACGATGCACACGTTGATACACTTCTGTTTGTTTGTCTCTTGTTAATCTGTCTTCCATCAGCCTGATTTACAGGGCCTCAGCTGGAGAACTTAGGAGGGTAGAAGGAAAAAGAATTTTTCCTCCCTCCCCTACGGTAGTAATTTTGTCATTCTTGACATGATTTAAGAGAGAAAAGAGAAGGTGGTGATGAGGAAGGAGCTTAGGAAGAAGTCTTTACATTCTGTCTCTTTATCTTTGTTACTAGTGTTTATAAAAAGCATTAGAAAGACTTCCCAAGGGTTCATGCTGCCTAGAGAAGTAGTTAGAGGTCTTTTGAGAGTCTGAGAGGGAGGAACAGGACTGGAAGGAACATGATGGCAGTGGAGGCTAAGATGCGAAGTCAACATCGGACCCAGAAATTAAAAGGAAGGAAATAAATGGGAAGGGAATAGAAGAGAAGGGAAGGAAAAGAACAATACCATGGGATCCTTGAGGGATCAAAACGCATGTGGGAACTTAATCAATGAGAATCTTCCCTTTCAAGTTATCCCATTCCTGTATTCCAGGGAAAATACTGCATGGTTACTACAATGAATGCTCTGGAGCCAGATGGCTTAGGGGTGGGTCTTCGATCTAACATTACTAGCTGCAAGTCACTTAACTTCTTTATGCTTATAGAAAGTGGATAATTATACACATACACAACAAAACTACTGTGAAGACCAAATAAGATGATATATGTAAATTCTTAGAAAAGCGCTGAAACATAGGACTTTCAATTAAAAAATGTGATCAATAAAAGTAAATGATTATGCTTATTCATCTCTAATTGCACAGAATTGCTCCTTTTTATTCTTCACTGAACCAGAAGTTTGGGCAGGCTGTTGAAGTCATCATTCACAGTTGTGTACTGTGAATCTGCTCTCCTTCCCTAAGCTCCCACAAGGGGCTTAGAGGAGATGGAGAGAAAAGTGATGCCAGAGGGTGAGAGTGTTGTTTTAGTGCTATTTTAGAGTTATTACAGCTGGAAATCCAGCAGTTCTGAAATCCTGCCCTGCTAATAGCCTCTACATCTGGGGAACTTCTCAAGGGAATTCTAGGCAACAAACAGCAGAGTTGATCGGTTATGTTGGTAGATTTGGAGCCCTCTGGTAAATGCTGGAAGTGGAGCACACTGCTTAGATTTTCTCTGCAGAATTTAATCTTGAGATTGCACTACTCTCTAGCTAGTCTTATGAAGGAAAAAAGAAGGTGGGAGCATGACAGCGGTATCTGTAGCCAGATCCTAGGTCATAATACCATCTCTCAGTGACATTGACCTCATCTGTCCTGTCTAAAAGGGAACACGTGCAAATCCTCCATTTCCCTGTTTTATTTTTCTCCTGAGCACTCATCATCAGAGATACTGAATGTTTTGATTATTTATCTTGTTGATGAGAATCACTTGTGACTAAATTGTAAATTCCATGAAGAAAGGAATTGTGGACTGTTTTGTTCATTGCTTTATCTCAGCAACTCAAACAGTGCAGGGGATAGAGAAGGCACTCAATACGTATTTGTTCAATGAATGAAATGGAAGGAGGGATGTGGAGCCTGTCTGTGTACCTCTTAACACATAGCAGCCCATGCAACTAGTAAACTCCAGCCTGATAAATGTCCTGGAATGCTAACCAACCGGATTAGCAAGTCTACTGCTAGGATTGGGTTGCAATGTAGCTAGGAAGGTGAGAGAGGAAGTAGATGTGGGTCTGCTGGAGAAAGAAGAGGCTGGAAATTTCTTTACAGTGGAAGGAACAAGTGAGAGAATAAAAGAAGCTATGACAGGTGAGGGGACATTATCCCAATCCATCAGGGCTGAAAGGAGTATATGCTGGACCAGAGTTACATTCTGGACTCATTTTTCCATGGGAACATTAGATGGCTAGGCTGTTAGTAACTGTTCAGGGTGTTTCAGAGACGTATACAATATTGAAGCAATGTGGAAACATAAATTCTAGGTTTCAAACAATAGTAAGCATTATGTTTTACTATGCCTGTATTTGATTTATGCCTACCTATTGTTTTTTGGGCAAAGAAAAAGGAAGAGGAGAGCTATACACCTTAGAAAGAATGGATTCAGAATAAAATTCCAGTTTGGATAGGCTGTAGGCTACCATTATCTAATGGTTATTCTTGTGAAGTTCACCTGTGTCTTGGGAAGCCTGTCCAGAGTCATAATAGATATAAATCTGATTGAGGATTTCTTGACACGGAGCCTTCATTCAAGATTTCTTTTATGCTTGGTTAATTGGTTGGTAAGCCAACCTAAAGCAGTGTGCAGTCGGCTTTGCAGTCTAGTTTTTAGAAGCACAGAGAGCTATCAGAGACTTCTAAAGCTTCATCAAAGATCATGGCTCAGGGTGTGAAGGCCTTGGTCACACGGGGAGAAGGCGGCAGGCAATAGTGAGTGGCTCACGTCTGAGCAAAGGGACTTGTGCCCTGCTCACTTCTCTCATTATGCCATTGGCATAAATGCTACCTTGGAATTCCCAGGTGAGCTCTTTATGTGGGTTGGAGATGTGTATGGTTTGTAATTAACAAAGGGTTAAGAGAACCCTTCCCAATTAACACTTTGCTGATGGGGCCCTTCCTTCCATCTGCATCACTGCATCATTTCCACTGTGTGTGATGACCACTGATGCTGTTTGAATTGACATGGTGACACTAATGCAAAATCAGTCCTATATTACCCACCTGTTCCCATGCACACTTGATTTAAAAAGCAAACAAACAAAATAATTGGTATTATTTTTGGGCAGCTAGTATATGTCAAACACAGAGCTTAGTACTTTACATTCATTATCCTTAATCCTTCTAAATCCTGTGGGGTGTTTAACTGATGAAGGAATGAAGACTCAGAAAGTTTAATAACTTGTCCAGGGCCACATAGCTAATGAGTACTAGATTCAAAGCCAGATTTCTCTGGCGACCAACCTCATTTTGTTTTCCTACACTTCATATCGCCTGGAGGGAACGCTGCATTCCCCAAATCACCAATGAGGTGGTCAAACATGGCTAACGTCGGTGGTGGAAGGGGATTTGAATTTCTTTTACTACAATTTTGTCATTAGATGGGTGATTATTTATTTAAACTGCCCTCAGCAACAATTTTTTTTTTTTTTTTTTTTTTTTTTTTTGCTGAGGAAGATTCACCCTGAGCTAACATCCATGCCAAACTTCTTCTATTTTTTAGTACTTGGGCTGACAGCACAGCATGGCCACTAACAGTGCTATAGGTCTGCGCCCGGTAACTGAACCTGGGCCCCCAAAGTGGAGTGTGCTAAACTTAACCACTAGGCCACCAGGGCTGGCCCCAAAGGTATTTTTTAATTTTCAAGTAGCCACACTTAAAAAGGTAAAAATAAACAGTTAAAATTAATTTTACAAGCGTATGTAATTTATCTAAAATGTTACTTCAACATGTAATCCACACAAAAATTGTTAATGAGATATTTTATATTATTTTTGTACTAAGTCTTGGAGAAAGCCAGTGTGCATTTTATACTTACGGCACACCTCAATTCAGGCTAGCCACATTTAAAGTGCTCAGTAGGCACCTGTGGCCAGTGACTGCCATCTTAGACAGCGCAGATAGACTGTAAGTAGCATTAAGGTGTGGACTAGCTCTCAGCACAATGACCCAGTAGATTCCCAAGCCATATTTGGCATATGAATACTTTATGAATGAATGAACAAGTAAATAAAAATAAAAACCTACGTTACTAATGGTGTAATCCATTAAAAAAAGTATGATTTGAAAATTGTTTATCAAAGTCTTTTTTTGGCACATGTAAGTACAGACTACTATTGAAGTTAGGTACACTACTATATATACATGTAATGAAATACATATATACATAATATACATATCTCTATTTCTATCTATCTTCTATCTCTCTTACTCTTTCTCTTTGGAGAGCGAACAGATTGTACACAGTCGCGGAAATCCTGGAAAGTCTGGAAATGGACTAACTCAGGCCGGGGCAACTGTGACAAGCCAGGTGAGCTTCGCAGACTGGTGTGCAAGATATTTGTTGCTGTAGTTAACTGAACTTTACTTGAAAATCTTGAATTAACTGAGTTTGCAAGATGGATGTAAGCGTTGTGTGTACTCACATGGAGAGGTGGAAAGGTTGCAGAATTCGACCGGTTGCATGTACTAAATGATGCTGGGCACACGACATACCAAACGATGTGAGCTGTCTATAAACACCACAATCTGGGTCATTCACAGGACAAATTGCTAATACATAGGTTATGTTTACAACTGAGCAAATCCAATTTTGTATGACACTAGAATTATCCTCATGAGGATGAAAAGGTCCTGGCTCTGAACAAACATAACTTGGGTTCACGCTTCTGCTTCCTGCCCCAGTACATTAGGCATCTACTTACCAGCGATATGCAGACCATACAGCCACACGTTTTTTCTTTTGTAAATGACATTCAAGAGAGAATGGAGACTGAAGGGCTATCGTAGCTTGGTGTAGATTTCAGGTGGAAATTATTTTAACTTTGCCATAAATAAAATAAAAAAACAGAATAGACTCTTTGGTCTCCCACGCTTCTCTTTGCTAATGCAGCTTTATAAGGATGCCTCTTGAGGCTCTACTTTTAGTTGTCTAATTGTTAATTACCCTTTGATGTAACTGACCTAACCTTTGGGTGGCATGACTTCATATATCTGTACAGCAATGCTGTCACCCTGTGGCCTGGCCTTGGCAAATTGTGAAGCAAGTCAATTTTTAGCATGTTTCACTTTCTTTTTCTAACTCCTTCATTCCTTGACCTTCTCCTTGTGACTCCTTTCTCCTTGTGACTCTACCCTCACCCCACTGCATCCTGTTCTTTCTTATACCAAATACATACATTCTGCTCTCTGGGGGGAAAAACGTGTCCTATGTATAATTCAGTTTGTAAAGTCTCCTAGGACGATTTGTATCTTAAGCCTTCTATTTTGTGGTGGAGGGAAACAAATGAGTTTCAGGCATTGATGAGTGGTTGGAAGGGATGCATTTCTGGACAGAGTGGCTTTGAGAACTGTATGAAACGAGGTCAGACCAGGCAAACGGAGGGAACTTAATTCAGGGAAATAGTTACCTAGACAAGGGAAGGGCTGAGAAATAGAGCATAGTGAGATAACCCAGAGACTGGTGACTGTAGAAAAGCACTAAAATCCTTATTCTGGGGGTACGATAAAGAGAAGCAGTGTTCTTGGATCTCAGGGCCGGGGCCATCAGAGGGCAGCTGGAAGCAAAGCGAACTTGTCCTGCAGGAACTGGCACCCAGATATTACCACCTGAGAGGAAAAGACACACCCTGGGTCTCTCTTCTTCCTGCTTTCTACTCCATTACAGTGTTTCCCAATGGCCAAACACAGCCAGAAGCAGCTTTCTGGAAAACAAAGACTGCAGGGGCCATATTTCTGTAATTAGAGCAGAGCAGGAGGGCAAGAAGGAGGTCTCATATCAAACAGGTCAAGGATGAACCAAGGTCATGGGAAATATGTGGGGGTATAAGATCTAGAGTGTGCGCACACATCTGGGCCAGATTTTTGTGTCAGGTGTCAAGGATAACGAGCTTCACTAATTCCCTCTCCTTTGTCCCCAGTATCTAATCTATTGCCAAATCCTGTTGCCTTCCCCTCCTCAGTAACGCGTGAATAAGTTCACACATCTCCTTTCCTAACGTTATCATTCTAGTCTAAGTCATAACCACCTCCTGCTCAGTTTGCTGCAATTACTTCCAAACATCAACGGGCATCCGTTCAGATTCAGGACACTTCACATGGGAGGCAGGACAATCTTTTCAAACTGTAAATACGATCATGCCTCCACCTTTGGCAAATTCCTTCAGAGGATTCACTCCGTGTTGGGTATAAGGACAGCTCCTTAGCAGGATTGGCAAGGCCCTGTCGGGTCTGGTCCCCACTAACCTCTCCAACCTCCCTCTGCCCCTTATGCTTCTCTGAGTACTTTCTGCTCTAGCTGCAGTGACCTTCTTCAGACTTTGAACTTGTCAGATTTGCCTCCTGCTGTAGGGCCTCTGCTCACACTGCCCCTCTACCTCAAATGCTCTTTCCTACTTGACCTCTACTCATCTCTCAGATTCTAGCTCAGACATCATTTCTATGGGGAAGTCCTCTTTGACTTCCCTAACTAGGTTCTCTCTCTCTCATTCTGATCTTTGAAAGCAGAGAACATATCCCCCCTCCCTGCTTCTCTCTATGGCATGGAAGGTGCTATGGACTGAGTTACATCCCCTACCAAATTCCTACTTTGAAGCTTTCACACCCAATGTGTCTGGAGATGGGGCCTTTGAGAGAGAATTTGAGAGATAATCATAATGGGATTAGTGCCCTTATAAGAAGAGACACTGGAGAGCTTGCTTCTTCTCTCTCTCTACCAGGTGAGGACACATTGAGACGGTGGCCATCTGTAAGGCAGGAAGAGAACTGTCATGAGGAACCAAATCTGCTGGCACCTTCATCTTAGACCCCCAGCCTTTGGAACTGTGAGAAATAAATGTCTGTGGTATAAGCCACCCAGTCCATGGTATTTTCTTATGACAGCCTGAGCTGACTAAGACAGAAGGTGCTCAGTAAGTGAAGAATTAATGAATGAAATATGTCAGGAGGGAAATGGCAGCCTGATAAGCCAAGTGCTCCCCTTGGGATCTGTCCCTGATCCCTGACTCACTTAATGTGAAATAGTCTTTTCTCCTCTCTATCTGTTAAGCAGGGTGTGGATGTGTTTTACGCCACCCCAAAAAACACTCAGAGGCTTATCTGAGGTCAGAAGGGACTGTTTCATTTCATGGTCTGAAGCATTTTGCTCCTTCATCCTTCCTGACATGGTGGGTATGAGTTTACACCTGGAAATAGGATCCGCCCCCAGGCCTATTGAAGGACAGGCCACATGAGGTTTTGTCCTTGGGAGAATAAATATATTGGGCAAACCCATTTATTTTCTGCTATTCTCCCTTAGGAAAAGCTGCAGACAAGAAGGATACTATGTGTTTCTTTCACTTGTACACATTGCCTTTCTTTACTTAAAAGTCTTTATTTCTGTCATCCATTCACTGCTAGGTTACATTTTCTATAACAATGGGCTGCCATTTAGTTTCTCTCTCTAAGCCCAACGTTCCTCAACCCAAGGACTCACCACCATGAAGTATTATTTTACAGTTTGAGAGGCACATGACTCTTGCAAATGGACTGTCATTTGTACCAATCGACAACAACAAAAAAAGCCTGGTGTCAGAGGTACAAGGCAACCTCTTTGTTGGAATCCACCCACTCCTCTTTTGTTTTCTTCCAGTGCTCACTGTGCATTATGTTCCACATGCTCTTCTCGGCGGCTCTGCAGATGTGAAACTTTAAATGCAGGGTATTTAAAAATAATAAGGAAAAAAAGAATACCACCCTGAAAATTACAGAGCTTTGTAAAGGAACAGCATGTGGCTCCCTGAAGAGTTCTGTTTATCGAGAGTTCAGATGGTTTATGTATTGTTGATTGGAGCTTTCTGGATGACAGGAGGGAGGGGGTCAGAGGGGAAGGAAGTTAAATATCAACACGGGAAAGTACCTGAAAACCGGCTCTCCCGGATCCTGTTCCTGTTCAGCGGAAACACGTGAAGTAGAGTTGGGAGGGGGCCAGGATCTCCCACTGCTTGAGGATCTTGCTGTTAGGGAAGGGCCTTGTGGACATATGCAGATTGGGGCCATGGAAGGGGAACTAAAATCAATAAAGTACCTATTACATTACAGGACTGTCTGTCAGTCCTCATCAAAATTCTATAAAATGGTGAAATTTGCATTTACCTCTCCAGTGGAAGCTGAGGGGTGCCACCCTGCTCCCCCTTTTCAGGACCAAGGCACTCAGTCCCCCAGCAGCCAAGCTTAAGGCTCACATGAGTGATGTTCAACTGTAGGAAGTCTCCTGGCCCAAGGATACACCCCCTTCTGTTCCCTGGAGCATCCCTTTCCTGGAGGCATCTGATTAGTGTGCGGTACAAAGACTCAGCCTCCTCCTTGTTTCAATTTGGGGCAACTCTAAAGGGCCGTCCTAGATCCAGAGCTCTCTGTGGGGTCAATTGATGCCTCTGTTATGATTCTATGGTGGCTCAAATTCTCCCATTGCGCAACCCTGCTTCCCTCACTTCTTTACCGGCTTTGTTCCTAAGACCTTTCCTTACCCCCAATAAATCTGCTGCATGCAAACAGTCATCTCAGAATCTGTTTCTCAGGGAACCTACCTGTTATGAACTGTGTTCCCCCAAAATCCATAGGTTGAAGTCCTTACCCCCAGAATGTGACTGTGTTTGGACATGAGGTCTTTAAAGAGGTGATTAGGTTAAAATGAGGTCTTTAGGGTGGGCCCTAAGTCAATGTGATTGGTGTCCTTATAGAAGAGGAAATTTGGACACACAGAGAGAGATACCAGACACGTGTGCACACAGAGGGATGACCATGATGCCGCAGACAGAAAGCATCCATCTGTAAGCCAAGGAGAGAGGCCTCAGACGGAATTAACCCTGCCAACACCTTGATCTCAGACATCAGCTTCCAGAACTGTGAGAAAATAAATCCCAGTTGTTTAAACCACCCAAGCCGCGGTATTTTGTTACGACAGCGCTAGCAAATTACTATACCACCTAAGACAGCTTCTCTAACTGCCTCTATCTCTCCATTTTTACAAATGAGAACCTGAGAGTCAGAGAGGTTAAATAATTGGCCTAAGGTCGCAGAGCCAGAAAGTGAAAGAGCCCTGATGTAAAGTCCATGACTTTCTGCTACATGAGATGAAATCTAAACTTCCTATTGCCACCTGCTTGTCCCTTTTAACCACTGTGACACCTCACGACAGATACTCAGAACTAAATTAACACTTGATATCATTGAACACCCATCCAGAATGAAAGCTCCTTCTAACTGGGCTTGATCAACAGGAAAAAGCCACAAAATGCTATATAATATTTCTTTTCCTAATCATTAAAAATAGCATGCCCCCCCCCACATACTTACAAAATTCGAGGAAATATATGGCATGAAAAATAATTATGGGCTACAAAATAGATATTTATTTATGCAAACTATAATAACTTAAAACCATTCTCAAAAGAGAGATTACAAAAGCCTTGATGAATTTTCTAAGAAATGGGAAATCCTGATCTAATGTAAGCCAAGGGAAAATCGTTGATCCACCCTGGAAAGGTCAAGTTCTTCATATTTAATTTTGCAAAACACTGTGGTTCCCATAATTATAAAATAATAACTTCAATTTGAGTCTTCGTAGTTCAAAAATGTCAAAAATACCAAATTATTTCCACTATTAGGATATTTATTAGAATATATATTTATAATTAAAAATAAAACCTTATTAGAATGGCATAAAGATTCGTCTCTCCAACTCTCATTCCTCCCTGTATTTGGAAAGGTGGAATGGTCATCTTGAGGTTTAGGGAGTGTAAGGTTGGAATCTGAAGCTGAGACTATGAGAAATCCCCTTCTGGGAGAAACAACAGCAACCAGCAAATGCACGCTTGCAGTAGTAATTACAAATGGGGAGGTTGACGATGAATGATTTCGGATTGTATGTTAGGCTGGGAGGCATCTTGGAGACCCTTTAGTCCATTGGGCCCAGAAAGATTAAGTGATGTGTCCACAGTTGCGCTGGAGCCAGATCCAGAACCAATGGTCTCTGGCTGCTCATCTGGGGTTGTCACCCCTGTGACTTGCTGCCTTTTCTTTCTATAGAAGCCAAACTTAAAATGGTAATGAAATGAAATGAAATCCAAATTTATCTTTATAATTGAGCTGCACCTTTTATGAATGGCATTCATCTCTGTATGTTGTCAATGGGATTAATCTACACATTACCCTTGTATTTTACGTCACCTAATGCAATATTAGCTCTTCGAAGGCTGGATGATAGGTGTTTTATGCAGGACAGAGCAAAATTTGCTCAACAATAAAGTTAGAGAATAACAGCCTAAGAATTCCACCTATTTGGTGAATCAAGTATTCAGAAAAATGGACATTAAAAGAACTTATTGCTGAGATGAAAAAAAATCATGGCACAGAAGGCTACTTGCATTCTTTGCGTTCTAAGAACAAAGCAGTGATCTTTCGTGGGAGAAGGGACTGGCAGTGGTGAGATTTCCAGGGAGATCACGAGGCTTATAGGTGGGTGACTCCTGATGACAAAAGAAGCAGCTGCTCTCTACAGTTGAAGAATAAACCGCATATTGAAAAGACACTGAGATACAGGCTCAGGAGCTAGTGTTTCTGTGCTTGGCTTTTGTATGTCCTGTGGTACCCACTTGTGAGGCCAGCCAGCATTTATCTCGTGTTAACTCTTTTGCTGGAAAAGTCAGCGGAAATAAAATCCCCTGCTGTCCAAAACATATTTCTGACAGTTGTCGAACCAATTAAGGTAATTGCTGTGGTGTGTGGTAACCCAGTATACAGGCAAATAGCCTCAGGTGGGCCTGTAGCTTTGGTAAAACATCGACAAGCTGGTAATGGATATTTCTTGATAGGCGAGTATTTACGTAGTGCTAGGATTCAAAATGCTGGTCTCTCCGAGATTCCCTCTCCCGCTATGCACACAAAACCATTTTTATTCATAGGTGGTTCCTTGCAAATCAAGTTTCAAGAAACCATTAAGGAAAACAAAAATATGTGCTTGTCTCTCCCCTCTGACTTTTTTGGGGAGGATTGCGTCGTGTTCTTTTATGACAAAAGTCAGGAAAATAATTTACCTATAACATATAAATCCATTCTGATGTATCGCGTTCTTGACCAGGGAGTAATTATGACATGTAGGTGTCCGGATGAACTCGCTCATCACCCTACGGTACATGGCCACATGGAATAGACGTGGCGTGCGCTTTGACTCACTCAAACACCTACGACCTGTTTATTTATAACGTGGTCCATTTACCATTAAAAACACAGGGTTCATCGACCTAAGTGTCCTGGAGTTAAACTCACCCGTAATGAGGAAAACTCTCTGGCCCCAACCGGCATCTGCCAGTTCAAATGAACCAACATCAGAATGAGCTCTTGAAAAAGATAGGTACCTGAAGTCTGTGAACAAAAGCATCTGTTATGCTATTTATAGACGTTTTATCAAAATTCAATGGTATAATTAGCAATATAGAGATAATTTGGTGAAGAGTGCCACATTATCCTGCACTGCATGAATTTGCATAGCACCCGCCGCATGGCAATCTGTAGGAATGGTTTGAGCGTTTAGTGGCAATTTCGTAGATAACCACCATTGTATACACAGCCCCAATGCTTCTAAAGCTATTTTGAATGGATTACTTGTGCCAGGTACCTTAGATATGAATAATTTTTTAAAACTGCTTGTCAAATTTCTTTCCCTGATTGTTATCAGTGTCATCCTATATCCTGAGGGGTTTTCAGCACAAGGTCTGTTCTCTGAACCTCCTCCTGGATTGTTACCTTCCTCCAGGAGCGTAGCCAAAATTACGCACCTCCCCCGCGGATGTATTCCCACTTGTCTCCGTGCTTTTAACTGTAGACACTGCCTTATTTTGCTATGCTCTTCGTTTAAAGGCTGCTTCTGCCAGAACTCATGTATCGGCTGCTATTATTTCTCAGCGTGCTGCAAAATGTCTTTTTCCGTGGGTTTTCTACTTCACTCATCCTAAAAGTATTGTTTTCTTTTTTAAAAAATAACCTTCTATTTGAAATTCACTTTTTCTTAACATAAAAAGAGATATATGAGTATATTATACACACACATGTACATATGTGTGTATATGTGTACATATATATTTTCTTCCTATTCTTAGGCTAATAGCAACTTAATACAAAGTATGATGATAAAAAATTAAAAGTCAAGAAATGTAACAAAAGCATCATTTTATTTGTGGCTTTGTGTTTTTATTAAGCTCGTCGTTGAGAATAACACAGTGGGTGATCAACTGATTGTTAATATAATGGGACATTTTCTTAATTAATTAAAACACCCTTTTTCTTGTTTAGAGAAATGTACTTGGTGTAATTTCTTTTGAAGTGGGCCTTGTTTGGGTTTCTTTTGATTGCAGGCAGAAATCCAGTTAATCCAGTTATAGGATTACTAGCCATACTAGATTAAATGGAATGTTTTTATCTAAGAGTAACTACTGTAACCTTAGTGAGGATGTGTAATTGCATTTCTGTACACCCATCCACCCACACGCACACACAACTGCCTACGTGCATCTCCATATATATGTCTGTCTTTCAAAATAAATCAAAGTATTTCAAAAGAACACTTTAAGGCAGAAATGGGCATCCTTATGTTAAAAATAGAAAGCATAATTGTACAGGTTCTATTGCGGCCTCTCATTTTATTCATCAAGTGTTCAAGAAGAGCTGAGGAATTGCGTGGGCTGATTGCTTAGTTTCATGTGTGTATCGAAGAGAAACAGAAAACCCATAGAGATGTGTGCAATACAGTGATTAGGAATCCAGGCGCTTCAGGCTTAAGAATCTTAAAGATGACTTCGGACAAAATATTTTCTTTTAGATGTAGAAACCTAGACATTCATTCAAGGGGCCCAGAAAGACTACCGAGTTTATTTTGCTCCTTTTCGCCAATAGAATATCAAATTAGGGAATTATTTTACACATGCTGTTGGAAAGGATGCTCAGCTTGGTTTCAATATTGGTTGGTGAGCAATCCCTTATGTTTCCTTTTCTGTTACATGTGTGGCTTACTAAAGGAAAAGGCTCTTGTCTCTTATGTCGATCTCCGTAGTTTATGGTGAGAAGGGTTTGCAAAATTTTAGGCTTGTTCTTTGCATCTTCGATTCGTTTTTGTCCTATGCAGTCATCATTTTGGTGGATAATACCTGTAATTTTATACTAATAATTTGCTACATGGAATATTTGTATTTTACTTTAAAACACTCTATATGTCTATGCACAAATCTATACGAAACTATCACACATATATTACCTCTGTAGCTCTGGCAGGTATAATGTCCACTGGAGCCTAGAGAGGGAAGTGATTTGCCCAGAGTCACTCCTCTAAGTAGTAACTGAGTCAGGTTAGGACCCAGTTCATTAAACGCCACGCTATCTTTGTTGTGCTGGATGTGACAGGATAGTCCTCACATCTGCTTCCTGCAACCCTTTCCCTGGTCCCAAATTGCTCCCTGCCTGGAGGAGTGAGTAAGATCATGGCCTTGGCCAAATGCTCCATGCCTTATCAGTATTTCGCCAACATAGCTAATAGATAATGTGCTTCTGGGTTTGTGCTCACCTGGTGGCTGGAAGCAGCCATTATTTCATTTTGTGTTGGATTCCAGTTTTAACACTGATCACCGGCATTTGTTACATCAGAACATTTGTGGATAGAATGCTGGCAGGCCTTTAATCCAGGTTCTGCTCCTTTAACGTCTTTAGAATGTACATCTGTAGTTGTTGTGGGTACATAATTGATTCAGGTCCCCAAATGCAAGCACTTTCACGTTAACTTTGTGTTAGAAAGAGGCAATAAAATCAGAGCTAGAGCCACATCTCATTAGGGGCTTAAGTTTTCTCAGGGCAAAACTCACCGGATGCTTAATGTTGAATTTGTTTATCATTTGCTCAAGTCAATGAAAAACGGTATCTCACACAAAAGACTGTAGGACTCTCTGCAGGCAGGGTGTCATGGTCTACCTCTTTCATCATCATGAGCACAGAGCTGGTTCTCAGGAATAATTTATTGGCTAGCTGTGTTGTTTTTATTTGAGTTTCTTTGGGATATGCCTGGTCCTCTTGAAAACAGAACCATCTGTTAACATAAGGAAAGGTCGTAGGCTGCTGTGCTGGTGACCAGCTGCTTAAAAGGGCCTTAGTCTTTAGGAGAAAGCAAGTTGAGCAGGTTAGTTAATCTCCAGTTCACTTTTGCGCTAATTTCAAGTTCTGTGTTTTAGCCAGAACAGAGAAAATGGAAAAAATATTCTTCCCTCCTTCTTTACTAGCTAAGACCTCAGCCAACTTTTGGCATTTAAACTGGGGGCATGATTAGAGATAAAACCAACAGTTTCTCTGCCCCTTGGCTCCTCACCACCAAGCAAATATTAAGTAGTGTACGAGAGATCAGCACCAGGGAACTCAACGGACATCTCTTTGTCAGAAATCAAGACTTCAACCTAACTCACAAACCTGCTTCAGTGGAAGAATCTGCTGCTAGCTGGAGCATTCCTTACCAGAAGGAAGACTCCTTCCATGCTGGGGGCAAATGAATCATTCCAGAAGATTCTTCTGCCTGAGAGACTGAATATACAAATCGACAACGGCCAGACCATTTATAAAATAGAACTCGAACCCACTATCTGCAGCAACCAGTCCAGGAAACCAACTCATTACCTTCGGTAACTACCTCAAGAAGCCAGCTATCTATGAGTCAGACTTGTAGGAAGTCAGACCACTATATCTAGAAAACAGTCCAGGAGGCCAAACAATAACCCCTATAGTAATTGACCTAAAATGACCAAGACTTGATCAATAACTGACAGCTTTCCTAATTTTTGTTTCCGCTTCCAAGTGAAAACCAACCAGAGAAAGCCAGATATGAACCTCTAACACATCGCATAGGATGTCCCACTTCTATTTAGCTCATCTTCAGCTTCCCTGTGCCAACAGCCTCCAATCAGGGTATCCCTTGATTCTGCCTTTTTTTCTCTCTATAAGGGTTTCCTACTCCTCTCCTTGCCTTTGAGTCTCGGCCAAAATACGAGAGATAGCAGCTGACTCTTGCTATAGAAAATTCTGAATAAGTGGCCTTCGCATGTTCTCATTTGCTTGATCTTCATTTATTTGCATGTGGTCCAAAGTTTCTTTTCCCATCATGTCGTATAGCGGTTGAGGATGGGACTCTAGAACCACACTTACATGTGTTTGAATATAGGCACCAACAGTTGCTAGCTGTGTGGCCTTTGGTTGGTTACTTAACCCTCTATATCTCAGTTTCTTCATCTGGAAAATGTGGAGAATAACTGGATTGTCAAGTTAGGTGATTGGACATCCATTAAAGCACCTAGCATACTACCTATTCTAACTGCTAGTGGCAGCTATTTTTATCAGCCGTGTTACAATTAAGTTCATTGCCCCATTACCCCTTCTTTTGATCTGCATTATCAAATATACATATTAATAAGATGTAAATTCAATCCTGGCGAGGCAGCACTTAAAACCATTAATATTTATTTACTAATTAGCGTGACTCAGTATATAAGCTTTATTAACCTGGGAAGAGTCTTGGAAATTTGACATCACAAGACTTGAGGAAGGAGTTAGATGTGTGGGTCTCTTGGGTAGAGGGGCACCTAGGCACTTCAGTGGGCAACAGGGAACTTCAGGGGGCATCGGATGAACTCCAAAGAGGCAGGAACATAAGAGGACACTGAATTCTTTAGGGTGGGTATGTGGTTGTGGGGGAGGATGCACAAGAATGGATACCAGCACCACAAAATCCATCCACTTAGCGAGGCCAGGATTTTCACTGTGGACGCAGTCCTGGTAGCCTGGTATGTTTTAATTATTAGTGGAAGTAGATGGACCGCTTCCGTAGAAGGAATTCTGTTCATTAGAAAGTTATCTGAAGAATTTATCACTTGTAACATTCACCAATTTAGACTGAAAGGATCAAGCTTTCTCTCCGTGCTGTTCTGCAATCTCCCATTCAGTCATGAATCACTGTGTGGGTAGGCAGGTCTTCCAGAGTTTAGGAATTAAAAAAAGCCCTTTGGCTCCATCAAAAGGCAAATCTAGCTTAGATGTTTTGCTAGAAAATAGGCAAGCAGTGAGATTTCTCTTGATAGCTATTATGAATAGCCCCCAAAGCAAGGAGTTCCCGAGAGGACCTCAGTTTCGGAACCTTGAACCCAGAACTGTGTGCAGGAGATAAGGAGAACATGGGTGTGAAAAGCCAGGAGCACGCAGTCCTTTGTCTCACATTAAATTGCACCTGTTCCTGGGGTTTTCAGTTCTGGGGAGATGTATTATGCTGTGTGTACTGACATGCCTGCTTCCCTCCAAACTTTGCAATGAAACAACTTGGACTATGACACAGAATTAAAACTTCATCTTGAAGTCCTTCCTCACCTAACTGAGGAAGGTTGCCTCCAGCAAGAGAAGTTACAGGGTTCTTCATACCAACTCATCTGTTCAAAATTTATCCACCGGAGCAAGAGGAATTATTACTGTCTCAATGTCTTTTTACAAAGAGTTGGAGTATTTCCTTTTCTTTTTCTTCTTCTTCTTCTTTTTTTTTTTTTTTGGTGAGGAAGATTGGCCCTGAGCTAACATCTATGATAGGCTTCCTCTTTTTTGTATGTGGGTGCTGCCACAGCATGGCTTGATGAATGGTGGATAGGTCTGCGCCTAGGATCTGAACCTGTGAAATCCTGGCCACTGAAGCAGAACGCATGAACTTAACCACTACACTACTGGGCTGGTCCCATAAATATTCTTTAAAAAACAAGGGAGGCAGAATTTCCAATTCTTCCTTCACTCTGTTGAAATAATCTGTTTCCAAAAATTTACTAGAACTACACCTGGCAGTCTTTCCTGAGCACCTGAGGGAAAAGAAATAAAAATCTAGAAAAGATTCCCTTATTTAGCCTGGCTTATTTTCTTACTTTCTGCTTCAAGTAGCCAAGTCATTTACTTTGAAAGCTTCTGTAACTGAACATGTGTATTTGCTGAGCTATTTCAAATGTGTTCTATTATGCCTCAGTGTTTTTCAATGATGGACTTTGCACAGAGTTCTAATGCCTGGTGGTACAATTTCTAACTGGGAGGCGTTCTCAATGCAAGCTGAGTAAAAGCAGTGGCACAGTGTAGGGATAAAAATACTCTCTTAAGAGTTGTAGTTCCAGAGTTTTCTGTTTAGCTCCAGCAGTCAAGCATCATGCAGGCCTGGTTCAGGGAACGTATCCTTCCGTGTCTTGATGTTCCATCTGCATAGTGGGAGTGAAATACCAGTCCCAACTTCTTTTGCATTGTGCTGAGTGAAATCCTAATGGGTCAGTAAACTCCCAAAGCAGTGCAGAGATGGAGGGTCCTGCTTCTTTGAAAGCCATAGAAATTCTCTAAAGTTAGTCAAGCAAAGCGCCACCTTATGCACTGGCCAACCTCCTAGAGAACCATGGCAGAAACTAAACACTGGTCCGTAATAGTGATAGATGAGGATTGTGCTAAATTCCCTTATATCTATTATCTCTTTTGATATTTACTGAAACCCTATAGAAAAGGTACTGTTACTTTTTCTTTTTGCTAAATTCCCTTATATCTATTATCTCTTTTGATATTTACTGAAACCCTATAGAAAAGGTACTGTTACTTTTTCTTTTTGTAGATGAGAAAATAAGGCTCAGAGAGGTGAAGAAACCTTTCCTAAATCTCATAGCTACTCTATAACTCTAAGGCCTCTACTCTTAACCACTTCATCAGAAATTCTCAAGAATGACTTTAGGGCCAACTCCCTGAGATCTGGAATGTGGACCAGAAATTGGCATTTTTAAAGCATCTGGACGATTCCACTATGAATCCGTGGTCTTCAGACTACTGAAAAGCATTGTACTGTATTACTCTTCACTGTCCTGCTGCTATTTATTACATACATGTATGTCCTACTTTTTAAAAAAAAAAAAAAAAGATTTGGGAAAGATTAAAGAAAGGATGTCACCAAAACAAAAAGGTTAAGAAAGAAACACTAATGAAAAGCAGAATTAATAAGGAGACCAAGAGATCAAGAGAAAAATGTGCTTCCTTCCAGTTAATAGGACAGGGGGCACTGGTATAGGGTCAGCATGATTGAGCTCCTTTCCGCAGCATCTCTTCTTGCCCTCAGTAATTTCTATGTGCTTAGCACACATCACTGTTCCAAGGTTATCCAGTCTCAATGCCAAAGTGGTACTCATCTCTCTTCTCTTCTGCAGCATGTTCTGGGCTGAAAATTTGATCCTTGACTATATTATGATGAGGCTGGGATTTTTGGAGGGCACTTGGGGTTGACATTGATGACAGATGATGGATGAAAGCCAGCAGGGCAGATAGAGAGGGAGATGTAGGGAATTGTACCATAGACAGTTGGGACTAGGCATAGGAGGAAACAAACATTAGAAGGATTGGTATACTGGGTGTACTATATCACCTCTGCTTGCCCCTCTAGATCCACACTTTACTTTTCCCCATCTTTCCCTCTGCCCAGGAGGTTGAGCTCTGTGGGCTGCATCATCTGGACTCTCTTGCCTTTTGGCTTCCAGTTGGGTTTAGTCAATGGGAAATAATGGCAGGAGGACAGAAAGAGGGAGGGAGACAAGTTAAGGGTATTGATAGTCTGCTTACCTCCCTACGGGGTGAAGCGTTGGCTGGCAGCAGGAGCTTTGCCACAGCCTCTGACAGATAACCCTCTCCTACAATTACTCTCTTATTTTCTGGTGACCACTCTCTTCCCATGCCCTTTCATGACCACAGGTGATAATGCTTCCTACACTGCCCTTAGGCCTTATACATTAGAGGGCTCTTCTTTGCCCCTCTGGCCGTAACCCTCCTTATCCCATGAAGAGTCCTTGGCAACAGGCGCCATGCCACTTGAAGTGCACACACTGCCCCCTTCTAACTCAAGCACCAGGCACTAGGGACTTCAATTTCTTCTGCACAGATGGCTCCAAACTTAGTTTCAGGTTCTGCCAGGATTTTTTTGAGTCGATCATGCACCCATAGTGTTTTCAGCCATAGGCTCAATGAGTGGCTAAGGCTCAGTTGCTTGCAGGGGGAGAGTGAACTCAGCTGGGATACGTGGGCTGGGTCCATGCATGTGGGACCCCCTCATGGAAAAATACAGAGCTGGAAGTGGGAAGAAAAGCCAGGATACAGGCTGCTGGCCGAGGGGCAAGGATTGTTGACTCTCCCTACACCATAAATTTCCAGTAGAACTCCAGGGAGTCTCAGAATTATAAATTCAAAGCCAGTTTCCAGGTTATCATGAAATTACATTTGTTAAGGTAAGAGGACAGGATATATTTTCTTTTACAGGTTTTTTTCCCCTGAATTTATAACTTTTAAATATATAGATCTATAGGTGGGTCTCCATTTGTGCTCTGGCCTGGGGCCTCACACATGTTAGGGATGGGCCTGTTGACTCCCCCGCTGTTGCTATCTCTGGGATTCTTCACAACGCTTTGTTAGCTTCCCTTAATGCTGCCCCCACCTTTCTAAATCTTCCTGTGCTGATTATAAAGCTCTTGACACAACTCCAAAACTCACCCTCCTATACATTTCTTTGTGATACAGGACCCGGCTCACATCTCTTCTAGGCCAACTAGCTCTTTGTTAGGTTCTTCCATGCTGGGGAGAGACTACAACCCTGGAGGAAGAAGAAGGGATTTCTCTCCCGCTTGTTGGTTTCTTATTCCTATCAGCAATATGACACCTTCACTTTTTCACCTAATACTGTCATTTTTTCCAGTAGCAGCAGCAATTGGATTCAGTTTGTCTAATTTGCTGTCTGTTTTTCAAAACTTGCAGAACCAGCCCAATCATGACCCCTCAAGACCCATCAGCACCAGCCAGTAGAGCCCACTCCTTGACTCCTGGAAGGTCTGGTTCCAGGCCTATGAGGTCTTTTCTCTAATCTTCTGTATTTTAACAACTCCACTTGCTACCCATAGTTCCTTTAGCCCAAGCTGCTTCCTGCAGCTCACTTATCCTCTGTGATTTTTTAGTGTTCTCTCTTTACCTTTTCAGTTACCCAGTAAATGATCCTTATATTAAATTCTTCCTGTTAAAATAACTGGTGTGGTTTCTGTCTGTGATGGCATTCACCATCCACGTCTTTTCAACAGCCCTGCTTGATTGTGCCTTGTATTACCTGCTGGAAGTATCATTAACAAGGAGTTAAACCAGGAATCCTATTTCTGGAGTCACAATTAGAGAAAAAGATGAGTATTGCCAGCCACAAAACTGACTTTTTATTTAATCAGTGGCTTGGGATTGGTTAAATTCTCCTCAGTGAGGAAAACTTCACTTTCAGAAAGAATATATGCTTAAGGGCAGATGCCATTTCAAAATAGACCAAAAGCATTAGGAGGTATTTACAAGACCAATTCTTTTTGATGGTTCTCTCAAACCATGTTTGTGGAAAGTACATAAAGTATCATTCATGTGAATCACTCCATTAAGACTCCAAAAGCATTCTTGAGGCCCTCCCTCTCCTGGAAAAATGCTTATGCTACCACAAATTTCAACACAATGCCATTATAACATGACTACTTATTACATGAATTTGTTTGTGTCATGGGTGTAGTGTAAGGCATAAAAGTAAGGCCGAATATTATGTGCTCCCTTGACATTTTGTAAAATCAGGAGGGCCTCAAACGGCCTAACCACAGGTTCCCTTCCCCACTTTGCTTCTGTGGATAAGGGCCCTTAGCCAAATAACCCTCCTTACCAAAGGGACCAGGAGCAATTCTTGCTCATCCCTGAGTAGTATGTTTCAGTTCCCTGTTGGCTGACAGAATTATTCAAACAAGCCAATCCCATTCTCCTATAGGAACCAGGAGGCACCTCACCCTTTTGATTCCACAAAGCCTGGCTCCCACAGCCCCTGGTGGTTTTGTTCCCACTGTAACCACCATGGGGCCCTGTGTGGCATGAGGCATCCTTCTCTTCCAGGCTGTGAGTATATGGGATTCACAAATTGCAGTTGATTTTATCTGTCCAGTGTCGAGAGTCATATGTTCAGAGCCACCATCATAACCCGAGGGCAGGGGTCCTCCCTTCACCAATGAAGTGAACAGGAGGTGATTAAAAAGTGGGTAAGACTGATCTCTCCAAATGTGTACTAGGGCTGATATAATAGGATTTGGTTTATAGAAAGTATATTTTTTTCTTCTCCTAAAAACTTTTCTTAGTAATGGGTTCTGCAGTAGCAAACTAGTTAATTATATGTAGTGTATAGTCATAGATTTGTTTTAACATTGTACTGTTTTAAAGAAGATCCTTAAAGGTCTCTTCCAGTATGAAGCATTCTACATCATGCCTAATCCTACTAGGAGTGAGAATTAAGTGGCCCCCTTTTCATAGTGCATCCATTTTTTCAGACCACAATGATGTGGCAGGATGATTTCCTGATTCTTTCTTAGAAATAACTCCATGGCCTGAAGTTAACCATTTCTTAAAAATGAATGCTCTCTTTTCTTCTCAAAGATAAGATTTTACTTGTATCTAGTAAGCAGTGGGGTAGGGAGAAAGATGCAGAACGATAGATAAGTGAGGAAAGAGAAATTGAGTTGGAACATGAGGGCTCTATTTTCAATTTAGTGAACCCTCATAAAATTTATCTGTATCTCCCTTTATCCTTTCTCTCTCTGTCTCAGAGGATGATTCTTTCTTTTCCAAGGCTAATCTAATTCTCTATCCCTCACCTTATTTCTTCCTTGGTTCATTGGAAACTCTCTCAATCAATTTCTTTTTCTCTCTGAGCTCTTTGCCCCATCAACAAACATGCTCCCTTCTCCCAACTTGAAAAGAAGTTCTCTGGATTGCCTCAAATCATTGTGCTATTTTCACCTCTCCTTTTGCCCTAAATTTCTTAAAAGTGTGTCTATACTTAGTACCTGCTTTTTCCTACTACACTTCTACGCTCCTGCCTTTTAGTTTTCCAGTCTTGATCTTTTTTGACCACACTAAAGCATTTGATCTTGTGGTCTACTTTCACCTATTTGAACACTCTGTGAATAGTAGTATCTTGATTTTCTTCCTATTTTCAGATTGCCTTTTCTTGGTTTCTTTCATGGCTATTGATTTTTAAATTTCCCAAATATATCCTTAGAGTTTGTCTTTGTCCTTTATATTCTTTCCTTTGGTGATCCCGTTCACTTTCACAAATTCTAACACTATTTGTCAGTGTCTTCCAAGTAGATATCTGCATGTTCTAGCTCTCTCCTGGACCCCAAGTTCCCACTACTTGCCATACATCTTTTGTGGGTGGCCCACCAGCATCTCAGATTCAACACACCTAGACCCCAACCTTGTTTATTCTCTCAAAGAGATCTCCCTGTCTGGGCATAGTCTTTGTCCCATTATCTCTGAATTTATTTCTCCCTTATTTGTGAATCCTCTTTCCCTATCAGAGTGGTTAAGACATTTGCCCAAGGTCATCCAGCCAGTCAGCTCTGGAGTCAAGATTCAAACCGCAGTTTGCCTAAGATCACTACACTGGGCTTTTTCCTTTATAAATTACTCTGAGGTGAAGAGATTAATAAGTCTTAGTTTCAGATTTTGAAGGACATTTAATTAAGTTTAGAGAGCACTATTGTAAAAAATTAATGACCCTTAGTAAGTATTTAAAAGTTGGTAATGTACCTTCCGACTGCCCCATAATAATCAGTAAAGGTTTGTATCATGATTATAAGAAAATTTTGTTCTGGTCCTTCCAAAATTTATATGCTCTGAATATTGGACAGTATGTCCCTTCCCACTTCCCCTTAAAATAGTCTTTATTAAAAGACAAAGCAAATTCTGTTTGATCAACATTTATAGCTAAAATAATAAATGGCAACCTGAAATCAAAACACGTCTGTGTATTGAAGCCCATACTGTAAATCACATTCTCAACGTTCAAATGTACTCTTCCCTAATTAATTTCAGGTGTTTAAAGCTATATTATGGTAAGTTGTCATGGTTTCGAACAAGTGAGGCTAATGTAGCCATCTGCACTGATTCTTCTCAGTTACAAACCCAGCATTCTGAAATAAGATGGATTTAAATCTGCAGAGACAGCATTCAGAGAAAGAACAAAGCCAGAGATGCTAAGTGCATGAAAATTCCCATCAGCCCAAATCTCCCGCCAATATTTGGAGGGTGGCTGCTTTACATTTATGGTTTATTTGGACTGATTTCCTTCTTCAAGAAAATCACAGCTCTAGTTTTATTTTTCTTTTCTCTTGTATCATTGTAGCATCTCATGTCCCAATGATATACTAAGATAACTCAGAAAGTTCCCAGATCTCTAGTGAGTAAATGATGTTTTTTAAAATACAAATATGTAATTTCTAAAGGAGATATAAAATTCACTACCAAGCAAGGATCAACATTTAACAAATGATGTCTATGACTGACCTTAAAGTTGGTTGTATCCTATTTCGATATTAAGACTGCAGCAACTGGAACAATGCTGTGAAGTTATTTAACTTGATTGTGCTGCTTACAATATTAGGTTGTATAATCACAGAAAACTTTATCACGGGAGAGTACAGCTCTGTCTCTTAACTTGTGACTTCCACTTAAACTGTTAGGATTCCAACTGTGCAAATAAAAGTGCTGTTTTGGTAATAGCTTGTTGAGAGAACTCTGTGTTTCCCCAGAATGTACTTGAAGAAGATTAATGAGTTCTACATATATGCCAAGTAAATCTGTTCCTCCCTGTCAATCACCATCCCAAGAACAAGCTTCTCTCTCTCTGCCGATATGTTTTCAAATGGATGTATGGCTTAAATTTTAATTAAATCATTGAAATAAATGATTACTAAAGACTTTCCAAATGTATGGCTCAAGAGTTTTACAGTGGCATCAACTGGACATTATTGAGAGGACCTGTCCACTCCAGCACTTCTCAACCACAGTGGTGACAGTGAGGGTTGAAAAGACATTGCCTATCTTTTTTTTTTTTTTTTTTTTTGAGGAAGATTAGCCCTGAGCTAACTACTGCCAGTCCTCCTCTTTTTGCTGAGGAAGACTGGCCCTGAGCTAACATCCGTGCCCTTCTTCTTCTACTTTATATGTGGGACGCCTACCACAGCATGGTGTGCCAAGAGGCACCACATCCGCACCCGGGATCCGAACCGGCGAACCCCGGGCCGTTGAGAAGCAGAACATGCAAACTTAACCACTGTGCCACTGGGCCGGCCCCAGGTGGTGTTGCCTATCTTTGAGGACCTTGAGTACATTTTACTACATTGGCTATTAGGTGAATTCAGAACACTTAGACTTAAGATATTGTGTACTTCTCTCTTAGCCATCTTCATCTATGGATCTCCAAATGCTCAGTCAACTCTGCTTGCTTGCTTTCCCCGTAAGGCAGAGTAGATGCAGCTATTAATGCAACTACAATACTCTAAGAGGGGTTGGAGAGCGATGAAATGATGAGGGCCTGTTGTGAATACCAATTGTCCCTGGTTAGCCACCAGACCAAAGTGTTCTAACTATCATCATGGTTGGTACGTCCTGTTCTTTCTAAAAGTAATGAATTTCCAATTAAACAATGTCTAAAAGGAAATTTTAGTACAGGTGACTAATTCTGATTCAAAATTTATTTAAAAAGAAGTGAGAAAAGAAATTGAACCATAGGAGGTTTAATCACTCACCTTCTCCTCCTGCAGAATTCAAGGATGAGAACATCTCTACCCTAAATGAATAGCATGCCTTCCCTAGTGTTCCACGGACTGGGCAGAGCTGGCACACTGTGGGAGATTCAGGAGTGGCTGATATTGGAGTCCAGAGCTGCCTAACGAGGTACCAGAAAGAGTGATTCAGAATAGGATCTGAGGTCAGGATCTGGAGCATGTGTTCAGGTATCAGAATCTGTCAACAATATTTTTCTTTCATAGGACTGCTTGTGTTGGTTATTTTATCATCATAAAGGCACTAAAGACTTCGGTTAACTATTCCATATTGTTTTAGAGGGTGATTCTTGAACACGGTGTCCATCAAAATCGCCTGGGGGTCATTGGTAAAGATTCCCCAGAAGTTCCAGAGTAAGGTCAAGCAATCTGTATCTTAAAAAATGTCCCCAGTTGGTTCTGATGCATGTGCTCCTTACATCCTGCTTTGAGAAACTGGTTTAAAGGAATGCTGGTTTAGACTGAGATGAAGTATGATCACAGGTGAATGCCAATTCAAATGCATTTCTTTTAGAAGATGCGGCTAGCTAATTTTTGCAAGATCTGGTGTGGAAATTAGCCATTAGTTTTTAGCTTGCTGATACTGTATGGGGTAAAAGCACACAGAGACACAGCCATGATTTTCTGTGCTAATATCAGCAGAAAACTACCACTTGACCATCATCTTAATTAGCTATTTTGCATTATAAGCACTATGAGCAGTCATCAGCTGCAGGTGTAGCTCCACCCTCTGGTTTACTGCTATGTAATTTGAAGACATGACATTAAAGAGACCATTCTATTTTGCATCTGGGATAAAAGAACAGTACCAATTCCACACTGAAAATAGTTTTTAATAAGAATTAGTGAATAGCATGCTGTATTTGCTGCCTCAGAACCCTTTCCTCATTCAAAACACCCAGCCCATCTCAGCACTCACTGTTTTCAAACCCCTTTTTAGGTAATCGGATATTAATATGTGATAGTTGTATAACAACTAAGAATGGTCCCCTCCCCATCTGCCTAACCTTTCCTGCCTTCTCAACCTGCAGAGCAGAGTGGGCTGCTAGACACCCAAAGAAACAGTTTCTCTGGATTATATGTGTGTATTTGTGTGTGTGTGTGAGGGGGGGTGATGAGTTGTGAAAGGAAATAAACATCCCTCTCATCTCCCACGGTGGCAGCAGAGCAGTTCTAGTAATTGATCACCTTTTACAAGGCTTGGACATTGCATTGAGAATGGAGAATAGTCCTCAAAGACCGGCTAAACCACAGCTTGGAGATGTTGACACTACCTCGGGGTCTGGTTCAGAGCCAATGATGAAGACTCTGGGATAGAGTGCTCCTGTTGTCCTCCACTGGGATTCCTTGATGTTCTGACTGAGACAGGGGTAGACTTCATTGACCTTAGCTGTCTACCAAGGAGCCAGACTCAAATGTGGCTGGAAGACACATTCATAAAAATAAGGGGTCTCCAAAATGTGGCTAGTAAACGATTTAGTAATCTTCAAGACTGATGTCCAAAAAGAGCATGGAAGCTGCTTAAAATGTTATGAACCAAGGCTTGATGTACAAGACTGACAGAATCTCCATTCACTAGAAGGAATACACCATGACCACTGTGCCTGCACCTCTGAATGTTACAGGGCAGAAATAAATGACATGTCTACTAAATATCACTCATTAGCTGTATTAGACTCTGTACAGGAGAGTGAAATGGACTAAATTGGCTATAATAGTAACTCACATTGCCATTAACAAGCATACACATTTAACTCATAGATGAGGAAGTGCTATTGTACATCTAGCTTACTTCTGTCCCACTCAGGCTGATAAGACAGTCTCCAGACAATTGTAATTATGGGCAATTTGTAATAATAATAAGAGCTGCTTTTTATTAGATGCAATAAAAATCAATTCTTCATTCAATTACCCTTCTTGCCTGTGCTATGTTAGATACTCCTTAGTAAATACTAGTGTCAAAATAAAACTAATAATAATAATAATGATAAAGTTTTTGAGGACAAAATCCTCCTTTTAAGATCAAACTATACTTCTTTCCTTAAGTCCCTCCCATCCCAATGAGTCATGAGTGAACTATCTGTATTCTTATTTTACTTGTTTTGTGATAAAGGATCTTAAACAAACATTGCCATGTGCAATAGCACAGTGAGTCTTTTCAGGAGTATGAGTGCCACAGTATTATCATCACTCAGTAAAGGGACATGGATCACAAGGAGTGTGGACTGAACTTCAATTCAGCATTGACACAGGCCTGCGTTATAGACAGACTCCTTATGGGGTCCCTGTGATGGGATTCCTTACCTCCAAAGTCTCCTGCTAATTGAGGCAGGTAGATTAGCATGTTAATCTTAGGTTCAAGAGTCAGCTCAAGGTTGAGCCTCCCTCTTGTTACGTGGATATTGTTCATTTCACAGGAAACGTCCTCAATAAGATTAAATGTCAATATCAACTAGCTGCCCACATGATAGTAAGGAAGGCCAAGGTCTTTGCTGTCCCAGGATCACCTTTCTAAGCCTTCACATCTGCCTTCTTTTTGCCCTGCAGGCAATCTGTGCCTTTTATTCTTTATGTCTTCAATCTCAACATCATCTTCTCCAGAGGAGTTTGATGAATTCCCTTACCCCTTCCTGGCGCATTTGCTTTGTGACAATTAAAAAAAAGGCATAGATCTCAAACTGAAAATTTAAGCATCTGTGAGTTGAAATCAAATTCAATGGGGCAGTTTGGTTAGGAAGGTTGCACAATGAGCTAGACACGTGAAGCCCTGGGGTC